>NC_091449.1:4799099-4863387 GCF_964237555.1 Oryctolagus cuniculus | reverse complement strand
CTTGCTATCCAGCTCTCTGTTGTGGCCTGGGAGGGCAGTGGAGGATGGCCCAAGTACTTGGGGCCCTGCACCTTTGTGGGAGACCCAGAGGAAGTTCCTGGCTCCTGGCTTCAGATCAACAAACTCCGGCCATTGTGGCCATTTGGGGAGTGAACCAGCGGGTGGAGAACCTGTCTCAGTCTCTCTCTCTCTCTTTTTCTCTGTCCACCTCTGCCTCTCTGAAACCTTGCCTTTCAAAAAAATAAATAAGTCTTAAAAAAAGGAAAATAAATACACAACTAATGACAAAATAGAGCAATATGTATATAGGCAGACCTAAATGATTTTATTGACTATAGACACATGGCTGAGTTGTATTTTGATCTCACCTCACATTGTCTGAAAGTATGCAGTGCTTAAAACTATCATCAAAATCTTAACTTATAGGTAAAAATCCACGGGCCGGGGCTGTGGTGCAGTGACTTAAACCCTGGCCTAAAGCACCGGCATCCCATATGGGAGCCAGCTTTAGTCTTGGCTACTCCTCTTCCAATTCAGCTCTCTGCTATAGCCTGGGAAAGCAGTAGAAGATGGCCCAAGTCCTTGAGACCCTGCACCTGTGTGGGAGACCCAGAAGAAGTTCCTAGCTCCTGGCTACATATCGGCCCAGCTCTGGCAATTGTGTCTTCTGGGGAGTGAACTAATGGATAGAATACCTCTCTCTCTGTCTCTGCCTCTCTCTGTAACTTGTCTTTCAATAAATAAAAAAAATCTTTTAAAATCCATACAAATAACTTACTGATGTAAGGGAATCTACCCTGACAACAACAAAACTCCCACAAAGAGAGGATTTCAAAGTACGACATAAATGTTGATTCACAAAATCAGGCATAAGCTCCCATGTACAGTTAAAAAAGAATTCCTCTAGATGGCTCCAGTTCTTCACTGTGACAGAGCACCTGTGAAGACCAGGCAGGGGAGTCACTGGCCTGAGAAAATGCATTCCCATTCAAAAGCAGCTCTGATGAGAAAAGTGTAATGAAACAGAATTCAGAGAATACAGAGAAACATCATTAGATGATTTATAGCTTTTAAAGATTTATTATTTGTTTATTTGTTTATTTGAAAGCTGGAGTTATAGAGGCAGAGAGAGAGAGAGAGAAAGAGAGACTTCCATCGCTGGTTCATTCCCCAAATTCCTGCAATAGCTGGAACTGGGTCAATGGGAAGCCAGGAGCCTGGAGCTTATTCCAGGTCTCCCAGGGGGTTACAAGGGCCCAAGTACTGGGGCCATCTTCTACTGCTTTCCCAGAGCATAGCAGAGAGCTGGCTTAGAAATGGAGCAGCAGGACTCGAACTCGTGCCCATATCTCATGCCAGCACTGCAGGCCAGGACTTTAACCCTACACCACAGCACCGGACCCTAGATAATTAACAGTCACTCTCTTTACAAACAGGTTTTGTAAAAAGGCACACTGACTTCCTCAGGCCCCCTGAAGCAGGCAAGAGCAGACCCACTCTGGTGAAGGGGGGCCCATGGCCTCTCACTGAGAACCTTCTGGAAGGTGGCTGGAGGGAGGAGCCGCCTAGGCTGATGGAAGAGTGTGATAACCACAGGGAAGGAGCTGTCCCTCTGCAACAGCAGGAACAATGGACCAGGCTTCACACGCCAGAGCCTGGCAAACCACATTCCCAGGTCTGGCTTCTTGACCTTTGCACCCTCACTCCCAAGGCCTGGGGACCTGGCTTCTGTCTCCTCTGTCTTCACCTTTGCTCCAGGTAGGGGACCAGGTCTCCCTTAGGGACTGCAAGGCTGTTTAGGAACAAAAGAAACTCCACTCTCCCTGGGGGTCTCCCGCACTGGAGAGAAGGGAACCAGAGATTCTAGGGTCTTCTTCCCTGGGTGCTGCTGCTGCCAAGACCCCTCAGAGCACTAAGAAGCCTGCCCAGCGTGCAGAGCCAGGCTCCACATGGAACTGCATCCAAATGGGAATCAGAGCATGGAGACTGCACTCTCACATGTGGGCCATGACCCTTCATGCCAGGGAACTTCTAAAATGATCCCCAGTGTGGAAGGAGGGAGTCTCAGTGCCCCCAAAAGGGGGAAGGTTAAAATAAAATGCCTGGGGCAGCCATTTGGCCTAACATTTAAGCTGCCAGCCTCCCACGAGTCCCTGGAGCTGGCTCCTAGCTCTGGCTTCTGACTGCAGCTTCCTATTAATGCAGCCCATGGTGACAGCTCAAGAAATTGAGTTCTGGGGCCAGCATCATGGCTAAGTGAGTTAAGCTGCCACCTGCCATAACGGCATCCCATATGGGTGCTGCTTCATGGCCTAGCTGCTCCACTTCCAATCTTGCTCCCTGCTAATACACCTGGGAAAGCAGCAGAGAATGGATCAAGTACTTGGGCCCTACAACCATGTGGGAGACCTGGAAGAAGCTCCTGGCTCCTGGCTTCGGCCCCAGCCATGAACAGCTATCTGGGGAGTGAACCAGGACATGAAAGATGTGTCTCTGCCTCTGTCTCTCCCTCTCTCTCTAACCCTGCCTTTCAAATAGATAAAGTAAATCTTTTTTTAAGATTTATTTATTTAATTGAAAGTCAGAATTACACAGAGAGAAGAAGAGGCAGAGAGAGAGGTCTTCCATCTGCTGGTTAACTCCCTAGATGGCCGCAACAGCCCGAGCTGCACTGATCCTGAGACAGGAGCCAAGAGCTTCTTCCAGGTCTCCTACTCAGGTGCAGGGGCCCAAGGACTTCAGCCAGCTTCTACTGCTTTCCCAGGCCATAGCAGAGAGCTGGACCTGAAGTGGAACAGCCGGGACTGAAACCCACACACATATGGGATGTTGGCACTGCAGGTGGCGGCTTTACCCCCTACACCACAGCACCAGCCCCGATCAAGTAAATCTTTAAAAGACATTTTGCTTTTCTACACCAAGTGTCCCTCCATTTTTCTTCAAAACAGAGGTCTGAGACCCAGTCATGAAGGCAGAGGCTTCCACAAAACGCTGTGTAAGCAGATGGAATGCTAGGGGATAGGAATTCGGGGAGGGAAGGCAGGGTCCTGTGGTGTTCCAGCACCATGTCCCTGTACAAAGCCCTCTGAGCAGGGTCCAGGCAGCCCAGTGCCTCCCACAGAAACCTGTGGCTCTGAACATAAATGTCCCTGAAATTCAAAGCATCATCATAGCAGACTAAACAGCCGTGCACAGAGTTCTTGACTCTAGATGCAGTGGGAGAGGCAGGGCTGGGCACTGACGTAGCTGAGTGACTCAGTCGGGTACTCACGGTTATGACATGGGGTTGACATAAGTCCACAGAACCAGGGCAGATACTAGCGTTTAATGGACAGCAACACATAGACCAAGGCACCAGTAGATGGATACATGTGTGTGTAGCACACAGGGGAACATGAGACTCCTTGCTTTCATGGATGGAAAGATCACGAAGACTTATAAGGGTCTGTCTCAGATTTTAGGAATTTAACATCTAGGTTGTATCAAAATGCAGGCGCTGTTAACATGCAGAAGCTGATGCAAGGAGATCGGGGGTGGACGCTGCGTCTCTGCACTTCTGACCAGCAAGCATAAAAGGGCTTCTTGCCCCACACGTGACCCATTCCCTCCTCCCCCACCCCATTTCTTCCCTTTAGCTGAGACCCTTGGTGCCAAACCAGACCATTCTAGACTCCTTGCAATGCAACTGGTAAACAGATAAGCTGCATGGGGCAGCTTGCAAAATAGATGAGAGGGAAGTTCCCAGAGGCTTCAAAGAGCCCCTGCTCTCCCACCAGCTGCCTTCCACCTCTCCCCACCCCACCCAGGATTGGCAAATTCCCTCCGAAACCAGATAACAGCTCAGCTCTAGATGCACAGTCTCTTCCGAGATTTGCTTCAATAGAGCAACTTGTCTCTGCTGAGCTCGCTCTCTGTGTCCTTTTTCCATCTCCTTTCTGAGGTTAGGAAAGGCCAGACCCCCAAGCTATTCCAAACCCAACTGAGCACACCTCTGAAGACGATGTCTCAGCTCCAGGGCCACACATTACAATATAAGAAAGTAGGACTGAGGGAGGTCCCAGACAAGATCAGCACACCTGAAAAGAATGCTTTATTGCTATGTAAGAGCCAGCATTCAGAATAATATGACATCCACGCATTTCACTTCTCAGTTTCCAATCATGAGAGAAAACGTGTACACACACACACTTGCTATCAAGAAATAGTATGTGCTTGTATGATGCTTGCATAATGGGAGAATAAGGCCAAATTGTTAAACTTAGGTGTGCTCATTGAACTCTCTTTTATACTTAGTATATATTTGAAATATTTTAAAATCAGGGCCGGCGCTATGGCATCCTGGGTAAAGCCACCACCTGCAGTGGCATCAGTTCCAGTCCACATGGAAAACCTGGAAGAAGCTCCTGGCTCCTGGCTTTGTGTCAGCTCAGCTCTGGCTGTTGTGGCCATTTGGGGAGTGAACCAGGGGATGAAAGATCTCTCTCTCTCTCTCTCTCTCTCTCTGTAACTCTGCCTTTCAAATAAATAAATCTTTAAAAAATTAACAAAAGATAAAAAGACAAGAAAATTGTGGGTTTGGAATTGAAAACAAAATGCTATGGAATCTATATCTGATGGAAAGCAGGAATCACAGCAGCAATGGTTTGGATGTCCGTGTTGTAGATGCCCTCCTACCAGATTTTCATTATTAATGCACACAAGGGAAGATGACAGCGAGGAGAGCGAGAACACTGTCATCCGCATTTATGAGCCTATCTTAGCAGACATTCAGTGAAAGACGAGCCTGCGTTGATCTGATCTAGGATTTATAGAAGAGAAACATCCAGGCCAATGCACAGAGCAAACCCTGAAAGAATGTTCGAAGGAGTCCCATACCTGAGAAGAATGATAGAGGCAAGTTAGGAAGGCAGCCCACAAAGCTGATCAATAAACTTTCACCTTTGATGAGCACACACATAAAAACAACATGTACTTACTCACATCCAAATGGTGCAGAATAGTTTCCTGTCAATACAATTAGGACATTGTTTTTCCAAATGTATTTCCTTCACCATACTTTCTAGAAAAACATTTTGTAAAATTTGTATTAGGAGCCGTCGCCGGGGCATAGTAGCTTAACCCTCTGCCTGTGGTGTTGGCATCCCATATGGGAGCTGATTCGAGTCCCAGCTGCTCCACTTCAGTCTAGCTCCCCGCTAATATGTCTGGGAAAGCAGTGGAAGATGGCCAAGTGCTTGGGCCCCTGCATCCACATGGAGACCTGAATGGAGCTCCTGGCTCCTGACTTCAGACCGGTCTTTTGGGAAGTGAACCAGCAGATGGAAGATCTTTCTCTCTGTCTCTTCCTCTCCCTGTAACCATAACTCCAAAATAAATCTTTTTGAAAATTGTATTGTACTAAAAATATACATTTAAGAGACAAAGTAACCTTGCAATGCATGTTTACAGTGTGCAGGGGTCAAATAAGGTAACCTACATTTCCCTCTCTGTTGTTCCTGCAGTCATCCCACTGTGCTGCCCACTAAGAGCTCACTCCTGCCACCTGCAATTTGATCCCTGTCATCAAAGCTCTCTCAGCACTTTTAACTGTGTGAAAAGGACAGATTCCAGAGGATGATTTGGGGTTCTTTACAACACACCGTGGAGACGAACACACATGATAGAAAATCAGAGCTATTGCCTCCAAGTTTGATGCATTCTCTTCCATTTATCATTGTCTTCCATTTATCATCTGTGCCTGTGTTATATCTTACAATATAAAGACACCTGGGCACACCCTGATTACCTGGTTCTTGTTTCTTGTTTTCAAAATAGCAGGATGAGAAGCTCACCTGTGACCAGAGCACAGTGAAATGCAAACCCGAGCAAGAGGTCACAGTGTTTCAGCCCCTCCCAACTGTGGCAGCTGATAGGCAGCAAAGATGAGAGCCTTTATCCCCCAAGGCAAGCTATGAGCAAAGAGAACCTAAAAAGGCAAAACTCGCACTATAGGTTGTGATGTATACACATCACTAAGTCAGTCACCCCAAGATATGCTTTCATTGTATGCGGAAAAATGTCCCTCTTGGAGGAAGCAGGCAGAGTCCTAGACCAGGTGACTGAAGCTAATGTCAGCTGTCCCAGCACAAATCAGTGGCAGGTGCTGATGCACATCCCCTTGCAGTGATACTGTGGACCAAAAGCAGGTAAAGCTTAATCTGAATTGAATCGTGGAAGACGTAGGTTCTATACAAGCTTTGAAACACACCTCTCCCAGGTTCTGTAGTCTCGAAATATATTTTTAAAATGTATTTATTTGAAAGAGTTACACAGAGAGAGAAGGAGAGGCAGAGAGAGACAGAGAGAGGTCTTCCATCTACTGTTTCACTCCCCGTTGGCCACAATGGCTGGAGCTGGGCCAATCTGAAGCCAGGAGCCAGGAGCTTCTTCCAGGTCTCCCACATCTCCCACATGGGTGCAGGGGCCTAAGGTCTTGGGCCATCTTCTACAGTTTTCCCAGGCCATAGCAAAGAGCAGGATCGGAAGTGGAGCAGCCGGGACTCGAACTGGCTTCCCTATGGGATGCAGGCACTGTAGGCAGTGGCTTTACCCACTATGCCACAGCAATGGACCCTTGAACAGAGAATATTGAGTCTGTCTTTAGCGTCCCAGGGAGCAGGTCTCTTCTGATTCCCTTACAGAGTTTCTGAGTTATCCTTGGTGAGGAATCCCATCTTGTTCCAGTGTGCATTTCTGCACAGATCTGTGGAGCACACAGATGGAGCCTGAACACTACACAATCATCATCTACACTGATATCCAGGACCTGACCTCAGCCCTGATAGGAGTCAGGTATCCCCACTTTCCCATGGTCATCCATCAGGAAGGGACCATTTTCAACATCACAGGTCATCAACTCATGGTGAGAACTGTTCATGGAAAAGAGAAAAGAAAAGAAAGGAAAGGAAAACAAAAGAGAAATGAAAAGAAAGAGAAAAAGCCAGGAGGAAGAGAAGGTTCTGGAATATAGGAGAGAAGTATTTGAAAGAGCTCACCTGACGGTCACAGAAGAAAAGGGAAAACTCATCCTTTGAAGCGCACTCAGAAGGCAGGAATGTGAGAAGTGATGTTTGCAATGGCAAAATGCCAGGCCCAAGAGGAAGAAAAGAGGGCGCAGCCTCTGTCCTGGGCCACAGGGACCTGACATGCGGCCCTTTCTTCTGTCTCCAGTTCTCTCTGCCAAGATGCCCTCCAGCTGTCCCGCTGCCTTTCATGGTGTCAGCACACCCACAGGCAGAAGGATTCTGAAGGGGAACAAAGGCCACCCTCCCCTGTGCCTTGGCGCTGTAGAGATTCAGGAACAGGTGCTCCTACACTGAGAACAAAATTGTAGTTCCTCCTCTCCTGCCTGCAGGTGCCGGCCTCTACCGTAAACAGCATCTGCCACCGCAGTGGGGATCTGGATGGTGCTGACCCACTCCCAGCCACCCATGCAGGGGGGAGTCGGTGCCCCGAGAACCCTCGTGCGTGACCCTGAGTAGGACCCGGGCACTGCATGAAGACAGCACCGAGGCTCCCACCCAGGTCAGTGCAGTAGAGGCTGTGGGAGAAGCCGCGGGTGAGCGCTTCTCTCAGACCTGGCCCTGTGATCCCGCTGGGCAGTCTTGGTCCAGAACCACTCGCCTAATGGCTGCCTCTCAAGCCTCGCCTGCACACAAGTGCTGCGGGCCCTGTTCTAGGAAGTTGGGATCCTGCAGGATGGCGGGGCCCTGTCAGTGCCCACGTGGGGTCGCCTACGGCCATTACCAGCAGCACTGAGCTTGAGAAAGCAGGAGCAACACACCCGAGCCCCTGAGACCCAACTCTCTTCACACACACACACACACACACACACACACAGATTCTTTTCAAGCATTCTCTTTGTGTTTTCCATACTTTGTGAAACGTTTTAAAAATGCGACTAACTGTAATGCTGGATATTTCTGGGGCCCAGTGAGACTTTTCAATACCTTACCATGTACTTGGATCACATCAGGAAACCCACGCTCCTGTCCCTCTGCCACTGCTCTATGGTGGAGTCTTGGATGGCTTCTCTTCTATCTGCGTAGGTGCCTGTGACCTGAACTCACGGCCACGCTCTAGGTAGCACTAGGTCTTGAGGGCTTCTCTCTGTGATTTTAATACTCTGATAGCCATCCTGAAAGCTGCATTATTGCTGACCCGGTCACAGTTACAGGACACAGAAGGTGGCAGCAGTGTCTGAATAAGCCTGCCGCTGGAAGGCAGCGTGTGCACGTGCACGAACGCAGTGCTTGCTGAGCGCATACGTGTACTCACAAGTGTGAGAGCGCCGTGCTGGGAACCACACATCCCTAACATGAGGTATGCTCACAACACCTGGGAGTTGGGAACTGAGTGTCCCATAATTCCCATGGGGCTGCAGGTGGTGAGACCAGCCCTGCTACTTCTGTTCTCAATTCCCAGTTTAAAAAAAAAAGTGGGTGGGAGGGATACAGAGAGGCCTTTCATTGTTGTGTTTGTATTCACTCTTTTGCATCTGGTAGAGCAAGTGGCAGATCTTAAGTGCTAGGGAACAGGGTGCTGGTAGGAATGGCTCTGGAAGCACAGACATCTAATGAGAAAGAGAATTAACACACCAAGCTGTGGGCATTAATGATATTGCCTCTTCCATCCATGAACAAGGGAATGTCCTTCATCAATGTCTGTGTGTCTGGAACTCGGTTTCCAGACAAGCAGATCCGGATTCTGACAGCCAGAGAACAATCCAGAATCACTGTAGATTTATCCCTCCTTTACTCCTGGGGATGGTGAGACGTACGCAACAGCCACTGGCCCATGACGGCAGTAGGGCCACAAAAGGTATCCGCCTTCATGTCCTTGGTGGCAGTGGGACACACACTCAGAGACTCTGCCCATTCACATCTGCAGCCACAAACAGCCACAAGCAGCAGCATCTAACCATGGCCCCCAGTTGCTTATAAGGGCTTCCATGGACAAACGTGGCTCATTGCCAATCAGTATCAAAGCAGAGTTGTGGGCAACTAGCCAATCAGGTGGGCCTGTTGGTTACCATGACACCAGTTGCCATAGAGGCACAGAGACATGGGAGCACAGATATGGCAGAAAGGTGTGTGGAACCCATTGAGCTCCACCCTCAGCCTCTTCTTCTCAACAATGTGTTACAGTTTTTATTGCACAGATCTTTTTCTAAAAAAGATTTATTTATTTAATTGAAAGCCAATGACAGAGAGGCAGAGAGAGAGAGAGAGAGGTCTTCCATCTGCTGGTTCACTCCCAAATGACTACAACAGCCAGAGCTGTGCCAATCTGAAGCCAGGATCCAGGAGTTTCTTCCAGGTCTCCCACATGGGTGCAGGGGCCCAGGGCCTGGACCATCTTCTACTGCTTTCCCAGGCCATAGCAGAGAGCTGCATTGGAAATGGAGCAGCCAGGACTCACTCAAACTGGCGCCCATATGGGATGCCAGCACTGCAGGCAGGGACTTTACCCACTATGCCACGGGTAGACATCTTTCACTTCATTAATTTTATTATTCAAATAAATTGTTTTTAAAAATAGTTTTTGGTGGATCACCTCATCTGAAAACTGTAACAGTTTGACTTCTTCCTTCCCTGTTGCAACGCCATTTCTTTATCTTAATTGCTAGAACTCCCAGAAGTGTTGAATATAAGTGGTAAACGTGGGCATCCTTGTCTTGTTACAGATCTTAGAAAACTTAGTTTTTCCTCATTCAGTATGATGTTAGCAGTTGCCTTATTAGATAAGGCCTTCTTTATGTTGAAGTATATTCCTTCTATACTTATTTGTTCAGGGTTATCAGGAAGCAGTGGTACATTTTATCAGATGACTTTTCTGCACTTATTGAGATGTTCCTATAATTTTTTTCCTTCCTGGTGACTGTTGACGTCATGTATCAGGTTCATGGATGTTGAACCGACCTTACATGGCTGAAGAGAATCCCACTTCACCATAGTGAACAATCTTCTCATGGTTCTGTTGGATGTGACTTCCTAGAACTTTCTTGAGGCGTTTTGCACTATGCACATGAAGAAGAGAGATGGCCTGTAGCCTTCTACCTTTGTTGTGCTTCTGTCTGGTTTTAGTATCAAGGTAATTCTGGACTCATAGAATGAGTTTGGAACAATGCCATCCTCTGCCGCTTTTTGAAATAATTAAAGAATTAGTGTTAATTTCTCTTGAAGTGTTTGGTAGAGGTTATCTGGTCTGATGATAGACTTTTTGTTACTGATTCAGTCATGCCGCTCATTAGTCTAGATTTTTTTAAAGATTTGAAAAAATTACACAGAGAAGGAGAAGCAGAAGCACGCGTGGGATGGGGGGGGGGAGTGTAATCCATCTGCTGGTTCACCCCACAATTGGCTGCAACAGCTGCAGCTGCGCTGATCCGAAGCCAGGAGACAGGAGCTTCCTCCGGGTCTCCCATGACGGTGCAGGGGTCCAAGCACTTGGGCCATCTTCTACTGCTTTCCCAGGGCATAGCAGACAGCTGGATCAGAAGTGGAGCAGCTGGCACTGAACCGGTGCCCATATGGGATGCCAGCACTACAGGCGGCGGCCTAACCCGCTGGGCCACTGCACTGGCCCCAGTATTTGATTTCTGATTCAATATTGGTAAGTTCTACGTGGCTAAGAATTGGCCCATCTCTCCTAGGTTATCAAACTTGTTCCCCCGTAATCGTTGACAATCATCTGTAGCAATCCTTCTCTGAAGACCGCGAGAGGGAGAGAGAGAGGGCCTTCTGCCCGCTGGGTCACGCCCCCGACGGCTCCCTGACTGGAGTCTATGGGGCATCGTCTTCAGCACGGTCCGGTATCCGTGCGGGTAGAAACCAGGGCTCGCGGCATTCGCAGCTCCCTGGCTCTGAAGTACTTTCACCCCGAGCCTACGGGAAATCAGCCCGATCAGAAACCAGTAAGACGCCTACGGAGCAGAGAACTCGGCAGGCGGCGTCCACCATGCCCCGCAGACGAACGTTTCCCAGAGGCCCCCGGGGCTCTGTTAGGGCTGCGCGGAGTTGCATGCTGGGAAAAAGCGCGCGGACTGGGGCGTTGTGGACTCCCTTTCCCAGAGGCCTATGGGGAGTGTGCCGCGTGGCATGCTGGGAGGGTGAGTCCTTCTCGCTGGTCCCACCTGGGCACAATCCGGAATTCCCCGCTGCAGGGCTCCGGTCCTGTCCTCTTGGGGAAATAGGGTTGGCTGGGCCCCGAGGGGACGTGTTTACTCCCCCAGAAGGAAGCCAGCTCGGGGTGCTGCTGGCACGACCATGAGGGAGGGAGCGGGAGACCCGAACCAAACCTGGGCCTGGGGCCCTGCTGTGTCCTGGGGGCTGGGGGCTGAGGGTAGGGTAGGGTGTGGTGTGGTGTGGTGTAGTGTGGTGTGGTGTGGTGTGTGTGTTGTGCTGCCATTCCCTGCTTTCCCAGGCGCACTAGCAGGGAGCTGGGTCGGAAGTGGAGCAGTCTGACTCCAACAGGTACCTGTAGAGGATGCCGGCGTCTTGGCGGACAGGTGTGTGTGATTGAATGTGGTCTGGACCCCGTGGCAGACACAGGTGTGTGTGAGCCGAATGGGATCATGGGGGCAGGGCTGTGTGAGCATCAGCGGGAGTAACCCAGCTGGCCTCTGTGAGGGTACCTGCTCTGTGACATCTGCAGGGGTGGTGTGCTGTGAGGTGGGCTGCACCTCTGACATGCTGCCAGGGATGGGTGGTAACGCTCTGGGAGTCAGCGCAGACGGGGCCTGTGTCTGAGCTGTGCCTGGGAGAGGTAGTGTTTGGGTGCCGGGCCTATAAAGTGAGCACAGCCGTGAGTGTCACCTGTGTGTCCACATCTCTGCCTTCACCTCCCCTCTGTGTGGTTCCTGCTGGGAGCACTGGGCCCAGGAACCTAGCATGAAATGACAGGAAGCGTGCAGAACAGCCAGAAGAAGCCAATTTTAGATCCCAAAGTGCTTGCCATGCAGGCCACTCGAATGAAGGGAAGGGGTGACCGGCGCTGCGACTCACTAGGCCAATCCTCTGCCTTGCGGTGCCGGCACACCGGGTTCTAGTTCCGGTTGCCCCTCTTCCAGGCCAGCTCTCTGCTGTGGCCCGGGAGTGCAGTGGAGGATGGCCCAAGTGCTTGGGCCCTGCACCCCATGGGAGACCAGGAGAAGCACCTGGCTCCTGGCTCCGCCGGCCGTAGCGGCCATTGGAGGATGAACCAACAGCAAAGGAAGACCTTTCTCTCTGTCTCTCTCATACTGTCCACTCTGCCTGTCAAAAAAAAAAAAGAAGAAGAAGAAGAAGAAGAAGAAGAAGATAAGGGAAGGGGTGGCCTGGGAAGTAGGGTTTCCTGTGTGGGGGTAGGGATGATCAGTTTGGTAGGTGGGGGAAGACCTACAGGTTTGTATTTCAGGGGTCTTTCCCATCCAGTGCCCCCTTCACTGGGTTCAGCTACGGCCTGGGGCAGGTGTTCCTCGGAGGGTGTTTTCTGTAGCCTGTATCCAGAAAGCATTAGCGTCTCATTCTCTTTCCCCCAGAGCAGCTGTCCTACACATAAAGAAGTGTCCTGAGGAGGACCAGAAATTGTAACACATCTTCACATCAAGGCTCAGGTACGTCCCCGTCATGCTCATTCAGTTACTGTGTTTGTGCCACTTAGAACTGTCAGCTTTCCCTGACCGCCAACATCCTTCCTGATAGCCACTCAGCCCACTAAACCTCCCAGAGTGGTGCCACGACACGGCGGCGTCACTCAGTGGCCTCCGCACAGCAACCCTCTCCAGCCAGCATTTGCCTGACAAATGGTTCAGAACCTTCCTGTGTACTCTGCTTTTCTAAAAGTCTTACAGTGTAGAAAAATCCCTCCTGGAGGTACACACTGGACTGTGGGGTGGTAAGGAGAGCGTTCATTTTTAGGTGCAATTAAGCACCAGGTGTGTTTGATTTTTTTCCATGGACCTATTTTCACAGCTCTGCAGGAATGAAAATGATGTGGTTTTGGTTTTTTTGTTTGTTTGTTTTTGTAATTTTGACAGAGTTAGACAATGAGAGAGAGACAAAGAGAAAGGTCTTCCTTCCGTTGGTTCAGCCCCCAAATGGCCACCACAGCCGGATCTATGCCAATTCACAGAACCTGGGAGGTAACAATGATGGCTCAAGTGGTTGCATCCCTGCCACCCACACGGGAGACTTTGAATGAATTTTCGGATCCCAGCTTCAGCCTAGCCCAGTCTCCACTAGTGCAGGCATCTGAGAAGTGAACCTGTGCTTGGGAGTACATTCTCTCTCTCTCTCTCTCCCTCTGCCCCTCTCCCCCTCTGCCCCTCTCCTCCTCTTCCCCTCTTCCCCTCTCCCTCCTCCTTCTCTCCTTTTCTCCCCCTCTCCCCTTCCCTACCCCTCCTCCTAGTCTCCCCTCTCCCTCCATCCCTCCTTCCTTCAAATATTTTTTTAAAAAAACTTTAATAAGGTGAAAACCGTCCTTAGCTCCCTGGCTAGCCGCAGCGGGCAGCAGGCAGTACTCTGCTGAGCCCGACTGTGACCCATAGTGTCAGGATGTCAGTCCTGTCCCTTCTTGCTCCTGGCTTTTGGACCTTTATGAAGGTGGGATTCTCATGAGGATGAAATGCACATGCTAAAGACACAGGACAGCCCTGGGAGCGCAGGTGCTGGGTGAACACGAACTGCACCTGTTTTGTGTTGAGTTGAGTGATTAGAGACCATGGGCAACACAGACACGAAGGCAGCTGTGGTGCATAGTTAGAAGTTCACAAAAACAGTCTGCAGCAGGGACCCTTGACCCAAAGTCCCTCCAATAACTCTGTCTTATAACTTGCAGGGTAAATTGTATACATATACTTGTTTATGTTGGTGAATGTGATGGGGGATGTCTTGTATTTTGCAAAGGTCAAAGTCAAGTAGTTCCATGGCATTAGTAAGGACATACATGCCCCTAAGAAGCTTAGAGCTGTTGGTCTGCAAGCAGACTTGGCTACCCTGACCACAGTCAGTGCTCTGGGTCATACCACATTCATGTGAAGGAAAACGCATGGGACATTCTCAGTTGCCTAGTGAACTCATTTTGATAGCACAATGTGTTAGTATTGTATCCAGTGTGACTTTTCAAAAATGTTTATTTATTTGAAAGACAGATCTCCCATCTTCTGGTTCACTCCCCAAACACCTGCAATGGCTTCAACTGGGCCAAGCAGAAACCAGGAGCCAGGAATTCACTCCAGGTCTCCCACCCAGGTGGCAGGGACCCAACTACTTGCTCCATCACCTGATGCCTTCCAAAGTGCATGTTAGCAGGCAGCTGAATCAGAAGTGGAGCCAGACAAGACCACATCCTGCAGTGTGGCATGCAGACATCTTAGCCACTAGGCCAGACGCCCGCCCCCAACGTGGCATTTCAACTGTTCTGTGAAGAAAGTGAGGAACGTGGCCATGTCTGTTACGCATCTCCTCCATGCCAATCCATCTCTTTGCCTTGGGCGAACTCCCCAGCTCAGACTGCACGGGCAGCTGAGCAGCACCGTTCACATTGGCGATTGTGTTGTTCTGCTGGGACACAGTGAATGGCTGTTCCATCATGTTGTTACAGTGCAAGATTTGTATGCTGCAGTCCTAGGACTCAGTCTGATTTGATTTCACCACACAAAAGCCGGCAGCTGAATACAGGCCGTGCTCTTTCCATCGGCTTTAGGGGGCCTCGGGTATCCTTGCCTCTCCCAGCTTCCAGAAGCTGCGGGCATTGCCCGGCTCATGGCCCCTGTGTCCATCTCAGAAGCAGCAGAAGTATGTCAGGACCTTTTCCCATCAGCTCCCTTGCCCTGCTTCTTTATCATATCTTTTTCTTCTCTGACCCTTGTCTGCTTGGAGTGATCCTTGTGGCTGCGTTTGACCAGCTGGGAGCATTCAGAATTATCTCTGTTTCAAGGGTGACTGATTCACAGTGAAGACCGTCTGCAGCCTTCATTCCCTTGCCATATGACATTATGTATCCCAGGCTCAAAGTCGGGACGGGGCCCTTTTTACAGTATCACCAGCCTGTCCATTCTGACTTTCCTGAATGACATGGTACCAGCTCCATCATAAATCTGCTCCTTCCCTATTGTTAACTTTTTTCAATTGAGGGATCCCTCAAATTATATGTCTTTTTTTATAAAGATTTATTTATTTGAAAGGCAGAGTTATGGAGAGACAGAGAAATCTTCATCTGCTGGTTCACTCTCATGGCCACGACAGCCAGAGCTGGGCCGGTCAGGAACCAGGAGCCTCTAGCAGGTCTCCCACTTGGGTGGCAGGGGCCCAAGCACCTGGCCCATCTTCCACTGCTTTCCCAAGCACATTGGCAGGGAGCTGCATCAGAAGTGGAGCAGCCAGGACTCAAACCAGAGCCCATATGGGATGCTGATGCTGCAGGTGGTGGCTTAACCGCTACTGCACAGTGCCGGTCCCAAGTTACATGTCTTAGGATGGGATTACTGCAGGCAAGCTGTATGAATATTTAATGTCCTATAGAACTCATAAAAAAGAAACTCAGCACTACTCATAATGGTACCATCTGAGGGATTAGAACCACTATCTTGGTGTGTATGTGTTCAGTGCCCCTTCTCCCTGTGAGCAAGTGTGCGCTATGATTTCTGGGGCATTAGATGCTGCTAGTTGACCATGTAAGTGAGCTGACGACTCTCCAGGTTGTGGTTCAGAAAGGGCACCTAAGCCAGCTGTGATCACAGTAGACCCATGAGCATGTGGGGCGAGGGGGACACGGCTGCAGGCTTTGTCTTGCTTTGAAAACCTTCCATGTTTATACTTCATAGGTTTAGACGTACGTCATTGGGAACTACTCCCATGGCGACACGTATCAAAGACTTTCAGAGTTGGATTATGCGGTGGTTCATATTTCTCTCACGGAATATGGTGTAAACGCCTCTGATCTGCTTTACGAATAGGCACTATAGAAGTAATGTGTGTACTATACGGGGAACAAGTCCAAGGTAATGAAGAATGGATAAGCTGACAGTAGTTTAATGCGTGCATGTAAACCTCCACAGAACACACAGTTCAGCCTCTTGCTAGCAATGTCGGTTTGGCGTCTTTTGGATTGGATTTTTTGAGCTGCACTTTCTTTTTTTTTTTTTTAAGATTTATTTATTCATTTGAAAGTCAGAGTTACACAAAGATAAGGAGAGGCGGAGAGAGAGAACTTCCATCCACTGGCTCACTCCCCAGTTGGCTGCAACAGCCAGAGCTGCACCAATCCAAAGCCAAGAACCAGGAGCTTCTTCCGGATCTCCCACACAGGTGCAGGGGCACAAGCACTTGGGACATCTTCTACTTGCTTTCCCAGGCCATAGCAGAGAGCTGGCTCGGAACTGTAGCACACAGAACTCAAACCAGCACCCATATGGGATGCTGGCACCGAGGGCAGTGGCTTCACCTGCTATGCCACACTGCCAGCCACTTGAGCTACGCTTGCAATGCAGACTCATGTCCCTGTCTCCTTGGTTGCTGATGGAGAGGGAACATTCTTTCTGGTGTGTCTTAGAATCTTTTTTGCTAATGTTGCTACTTAATAGCAGCTCCATGGTGAAGGTCAGACTCGGGAGGTTTTGGTTAACATTGATCATATAGACAGCAGGTTTGAGCAGTACATGTTTTAGCATAGGAACAGGAAAACAAGACTTAAATTACTTTTGTAAACACGAATTAGGGGAATGCAGTGTTTGATAATAACAGCTAACATATTAAACCATTGTTACGCATTATAAGTTGTGTATCTATTATCTGAAATGCTTGAAACCAGAAGTGTTTGAGATTTTAGAGTTCTGTGGATTTGGGGATACTGCCCTAGACCTTTCTGGTGGAACACCGCTAATTCAAAAATCCAAAGTATTTCAGATTTTGAACTTTTTTTTAAAGATTTATTTATTTATTTATTTATTTATTTATTTATTTTTGAAAGTTAGAGTTAGAGGGATCTTCCATCCACTGGTCCGCTCCCCAGATGGTTACACTGGGCCAGGCCAAATGCAGGAACTTCATCCAAACCTCCCATGTAGGTGGGAGCCATCCACCGCTGCCTTTCCCAGGCCATCAGCAGGGAGCTGGATCGGAAGAGGAGCAGCTGGGACGTGAACTGGCACCCACATGGGATGCTGGTGTCACAGGCGGTGGATTTACCACTAAAACACAATGCCAACACACAGATTTTGATTTTTCTTTAATGAAAGATGCTCAACTTGTATTGCATGTTTTTAGTAGATTATTAATGAAGTCATATTTTGTGGTACTTTTATCCTAATTTTACCAATGAGTTAATAATGTGAGTTTAGTAACTGAGATTCACATCTTTAGACTCAGACCACAGAGCCTTTTTTTTTTTTTTTTTTTAAGATTTATATATTTGAAAGGCAGTTAGAAAGGGAGAGAGAAAGGTCTTCCATCTGCTGATCACTCCCCATATGGCTGCAACAGCTGGTGCCGGGCCTATCCGAAGCCAGGAGCTTCTTCCAGGCCTCCCATGTGGGTGCAGGGCCCAAGCACTAGGGCCGTCTTCCACTGCTTTCCCAGGTGCTTTAGCAGGGAGCTAGATCAGAAGTGGAGCAGCCAGGACTCAAACCAGTGTCCATATGGGATGTTGGCACCACAGGTGGTGACTTAACCTGCTGCACCACAGCGCCAGCCCCTGTTGTTGTTTTGTTAAAGATGTATTTACTTGAGAGGCAGAGTTGCAGAGAGCTAGCCATAGTACCTTCTTCTAAGTTTTATTTCTGGGGCGAGTGCTCTGGTGCAGGAGGTTGAGGCACTGTGGTGCCAGCGTCCCATGTGGGTGCCACTTTGAGTCCTGACTGCTTCAGTTCCAATCCAGCTCCCTGCTAATTTGCTTGGGAAAGCAGCAGAGGATGGCCCAAGTCCTTGGGCCCCTGTACCCACATGGGAGACCTGGAAGAAGCTCCTGGCTTTGGATCAGCCCAGCTCTAGTCGTTGTGGCCATTTGGGGAGTGAGCCAACAGATAGAAGATCTCTCTCTGCCTCTGCCTCTTGGTAACTCTGCCTTTCAAATAAATAAATCTTTTTTTAAATAAAGATTTGAAAGTCAAAGATAACAGATATCTTACATCCACTGGTTCACTCTCCAGATGGCCTCAACAGACAGGGCCAGGCCAAAGCCAGGCTTCTTCCAGGTCTCCCAATGTGGATGCAGGGGCCCAAGCACTTGGGCCATCTTCTACTGCTTATCCAGGCCATAGGAGAGAGCTGGATCAGAAGTGGAGCAGCCAGGTCTCGAACCAGTGCCCATATGGGATGCCAATGTTGGAAGCAGTGGCTTAATCCACTACACTATAATACCGGCCCTGTTTTTGATATTGTATTTTCACTTTCTTTTGTTTCAAGATTTTTTTTCTAATCTCTTTTAATTTTTCCTTTGACTCATTGGTTGTTTAGGATCATATTGTTTAATTTCCACATATTTGTGAACTTATCTAAATTCTTCTTCAGGTCTAGCTTCACACCATTATGTCTTCCATGTGGGTGACAGGGACCCAACTTCTTGAGCCGTTCCCTGATACATTTGCAAGAAGCTGGGTTGGAAACAGAGCTGAGATTTGAACCCAGGCACTCCAGTATTAACTGCCGCACTAGATGCTCGTCCCTAATAATTTTCTTATATATATTGGAGACTTAAGTGATATTTCCTGTGATGATGTTAATGCAGGCAAGCTGCAAAAACAATTCAGTGTTCTAAGGCGCTCGAAAGAGGACCATCAGTCACCCATAATTACAGCATCCATCGGCAGTTACTGTTAACGTGTCAGCATGCGTGTATGTTGCTAATCTCCCACCTCTAAGCCTGTGTGTGCTTTTGTTTCCAGAGGGTCGAATGCTGCTCTCTAACCACATACTTGAGCCCCAACTCTCCACACCTTAGTAAGTGACAGAAATCACACCCACCTGGCCATTGCGTTATTCATGCAAGCACCCTAACAGTGATATCTGTCTTGTTTTAAAAACCTCTGCTTTGGGGACCGGTGCCGTGGCTCACTTGGTTAATCCTCCGCCTGCAGCGCTGGCATTCCATATGGGTGTCGGGTTCTAGTCCCGGTTGCTCCTCTTCCAGTCCAGCTCTCTGCTGTAGCCCAGGAGGGCAGTGGAGGATGGCCCAAGTGCTTGGGCCCCTGCACCCGCATGGGAGACCAGGAGGAGGCACCTGGCTCCTGGCTTCGGATTGGTGCAGCGCCGGCCTTGATGGCCATTAAGGGGTGAACCAATGGAAGGAAGACCTTTCTCTCTGTCTCTCTCTCTCTCTATAACTCTACCTGTCAAATAAAAAAATTGTTTAAAAAAAAAAACCTCTGCCATAGTTACACCTTATAACATTAGAGGTTTAGTACAAAACTAATCCCATGTCAACAAATTATTTTAAAAAGTAGCCATTCTGATCTAGATTTTCTCTGATTTTCGTATTACTTTCATACAATAATCACTGATCTAGCACCTTAAAATATGCATTGCACAAGTAATCCAAAATATATGAAAAATTAGTGGGATGGCAGTAATTGAAATTACTCCCATAAATGTCCCATATCACAAAGAATGCGCAGTTCAGCCTCTTGCTAATGTTCTCAATGTGGCAGCTCTCAGATCGAGTTCTTTGAGCGTGATTTCTGATGCAGAATCATGTCCCTGTGCCCCCTGGGTGCTTGTGGGGAGAGAACATTTCCTCCTGGTGTGTCACAGAATCCTTTGTGCTAATATTGCCAAATCGGAGGAATTTCATTCTTAGCCTGGGGCTCTGGAAGGTGCTTTTACTTAGCACTCGTTAAGGAGACAGCTGGTTTGAGATGCATAAACTTTTGTAAAAGAAGAGGATGGCAGACTGGAGTTTCTTTTACAAAAGTGGAGTCCAGGATGTGTGCTGTCGTTGATCTCCAGTCCTAACAGCTGGCAGTGACGGGTACCGCATCGCTGCAGGCGTATGTAGGGTAGCCTGCTTCACAGCAGGGACGGGTGAACTCGTGGCCTTTCCGTCACAGCCTTACCAGTGAGAACACAGGCACTGGGAAGACAGTGACACCAGAGGTCAGGATCCACTCAAAGTCACACTGTAGAGTGGGGATTTGGGTGTTTTTTTCCAATAAAAGTTGGCAGCAGTCATTCTGCTTTAAATTATTTGTTGATTTCTCTTCACTTTACTTGAAAAGCAGAGACACAGAAAGACCCTCCGTCTGCTTGTTTACTCTCAAAGCCTGCAACACCCAGGGCTGGGAACAACATGCAGGTCTCCCTACATGCACAGCAGGGACCCGAGTACTTTAGCCATTCCCTGTTGCCTCCCAGGCTGTACATTAACAGGAAGCTGGTTTGGGAGCAGAGGAGTCTGGACTCTAACCAGCCACTCCAGATGGGACGCTGGTGTCCAAGCTACGCCTCCATTGCTGTGCAACCCCCCACCCAGAGCCTGTATTGTTTTTTTGTTTTTTTTTTTTTTTTTTTTTTTTTACTTATTTATTTGAAAGGCAGAGGTACAAAGAGAGGAATCTTCCATCTGCTGGTTCACTCTCCAGAGCAGGGCCAATCCAGAGCTGGGAGCCAGGAGCTTCCTCTGGGTCTCCCATGTGGGTGCAGGGGCCCAAGCACCTGGGCCCTCTTCCGCTGCTTTCTCAGGTGGGTGGCCGGGTGTGTGCCCTTGACCCTCCTGTGGGGTGACGAGCATGGGCAGTGACTCCTGTGGATACCTGCGTTTCCGCCGTCTCTGGGGCCTTCTGACCACACAGTGACTGCGTCTGGGGCACTGCTCCCCAGGGCGGACGGGAGAGCCGGCACCCAGCACGGTGTTGACCCACCAGAAGCTGTGCTCCCAGGGTGACTGAGAGCTGAAGTGCTCCCGGGGCCACTTCTGCATGACAGGGCCGCAGGTGGCTGTGCCTTCCCGGGCATTGAGGTGCCCTCGTGATCTCGAGTCCACACAGCTTAGTCCCTGGTCTGTGAAAGCCTCGGACCCCGGGGCCATCTTGGCTCTGGCTGGTTTCAGCCGCGGCCTGGGGCAGGTGTGTTCAGGGTGTTTCCTCAGGTAGCTGTAGCTGCTCCCCAAAGGCCCTGCTGGCTCTTCTCATTGTGTTCTCCCCTCCCCCAGGCCAGCTGCCCCGCAAGGGTCCCAAGGATGGAGAATTGTTCCACATCTTAACATGCAGGTGCAGGTGAGTTCTGTGTTGGGAGACTGAGGACTCGCTGCTTTCCTTGACCCTGGGCGTCCTCCCTGGGGTCACGAGGGCCGTGGGCCCTGCCCCTCCAGCGAGTGGCCTCCTGCCCCTGTGGAAGGCTGTTGGGCTGCCGCTGTGTCTCTGCTTTCCTCCCGTCGAGGAGGCTGGGCTCACCCGGTCTGGCTGGGAAAGGAGGGGATTCATGCTGGGTGGAAGCAGACACCAGGTACCTGTGACCTTTCCCGTGGCGCTGACTCGCAGAGCAGAGCTAGAAAGAAGATGGTTTGGTTGCTTAGAGTGCGTGAGGAGGTCGCTTCGCGTCAGCAGATGTCCTCACGGGCAGGACGCTTCCGGAACAGCCAGTGCCGCTGACCTGGTGTGCTACCTGGGGCTCGCTTCTTTCCCCTTCGTGTGGACCGGGGGACAGTGTGGTGTGGTGTGGTGTGAGTCCAGCCAGAGCAGGGGCAGGCTGTGTGCACAGCTAGGTCGTGGGTATTTTACACCTCCATGGGCCATGCATGTGGTATTTTCTGCGTTTTTAGGTATTTATTGTTTTGGGTTGTTGTACCTGTACTTTTGTTCACATCCTAAACTTTTTTTTTATTTGGTTGGTAAGTAACAGATTGTTACATTGTGCAAGGTGATGTTGTGGTTCAGGTATACATCTTCAATGATTAAATCAAGCAGGACAGGGTATGCCTCAGCCCACATGCTACCATCTTTCCCTCAAGAACATGTAAAATGTGCTGTCTGTGCAATGTCCAAGTGCTCTGTATGTTATGACTCAGTGTAGCCACCATAGCGGACCTAGCTCCTCAGAGCTTAGGCCTCCATGCTAACTAAGTTTTTGTACCCCATTGCCGACCTCCGTCCCAGCCCCTGGTGTCTACCATTCTGCTCTCTGTTTCCATGAATTCAACTTTCTTATTTTTTTTTTTAAGATTTATTTATTTACTTGAAAGTCAGAGTTACACAGAGAGAGAAGGAGAGGCAGAGAGAGAGAGGTCTTCCATCTGCTGGTTCACTCCCCAATTGGCCAAACCAGCTGGAGCTGTGCCAATCTGAAGCCAGGAGCTAGGAGCCAGGAGCTTCCTCGGGGTCTCCCATACAGGTTCAGGGGCCCAAGGACTTAGGGCCATATTCTACTGCTTTCCCAGGCCACAACAGAGAGCTGGATCAAAAGTGGAGCATCCAGGACTCAAACTGGCACCCATATGGGATGCGGGCACTGCAGGCGGCAGCTTTACCCGCTACACCACAGCGCCAGCCCCTCAACTTCCTTATAATCCACACTCTGCTGTTACCATGCAGTGTTTGTCTTCCTGTGCCTGATTTATTTCACTTCACGGACGTTCTTCAGGTTCATCTGTTGTTGCAAATGACAGAATCCCCTTCATTTTTGATGATAAACAGGATTTCGTCTGTGTGTATGGCATTTTCTGTGTCCATTTCTCCACTTTGGTGGACACCGAAGTTGCTCCCTTAGCTGTGCTGTTGTGTGTGTGCTGCACTGAGCGTGGCAGGGCAGTGTCATCTTGAGAGTTCATTTCCTCTGGCTATTCAAAGAACTCAAAACATTTCATGAGGAAGTGGAATCAAGGTAGGTTTATTTAGGTGCCAAAAAGTTTTGAAATCCATGCACCATTTTTTAATAATATGCTTTTTCTGTAAATTTTCAAAAACTTTTATTATGTATTTTCATTTTATTTGGAAGGCAGTGAAACATAGAGGTCTTTCTTCCACGGGTTGACTGAAATGCCCACAACAGCTGGGAACTGGGAACTCCGTCTGGGTCTCCTACATGGGTGTCAGGGAGCCGAGTACTTGAGCCATCACAGGCTGCCTCCTAGGGTGTGCGTTAGTAGGAAGCTGGAATGGAAGTGGAGGAGCCAGAACTCAAACCAGGCACCTCAGTATAGATACAGGCATCTCAGGTGGTGTCTACCACTGTGCCAGATGCCTGCCCCACAGGAACTTTTTTTTTTTAGGATGTATTTATTGGTTTGAAAAGCAGAGTTACAGAAAAAGAGGAAGAGGCACACACAGAAGATTCCATCTTCTGGTTCACTCCCCCAAATGGCTACCGCAGCCAGGGCTGGGCCAGGCTGAAGCCAGGAGCCAGTCTCCCACACGGTGACTTGCTGATTCCCACTCACATCCGCAGTGAGCACCAAAGAGGCACCTTTGTTTGGTGAAAGCCACACTCGGAGGTATAAGGTGCTGTCTTGGGTGCCTTTAAATTGGATCTTCCTGGGTGTTAGTGATCTTGGGCGTTTTTTAACATGAAGCATTTGTGTGCCCTTTCAAGAAATACCTGTTCAGATTTTTGGCCCGGCCTTTAACCAGTGCATTTGTTCTATTGTTGTTGGTACTTGAGTTCCTTCTATTTTGGATGTAGAAGGAACCGATCCTTTGCAGTCCTTACCCTGTTTCTTTATGTTGATTATTTTGTTTGCTACACAGAAGATTTTTAGTTTGTTATAGTCCTGTGTGTATTTGCTTTCCTAGCATGAGCTTAACATTCGATCTGAAATATCATCCCTGAAGCCAATGTCAAGAAAGTTGTACCCTGGGGCCAGTACTGTGGCACAGCGGGTTAAAGCCCTGGCCTGAAGCACCAGCATCCCATTGGGCACCGGTTCTAGTCCCGGCTACTCCTCTTCCCATCCAGCTCTCTGCTATGGCCTGGGAAAGCAGTAGGAGATGGCCCTTGGGCCCCTGCAGCCACGTGGGAGACCCAGAAGAAGCTCCTGGCTCCTGGCTTCAGATCGGTGCAGCTCCAGCCATCTGGGGAGTGAGCCAGTAGGTGGAAGATCTCTCTCTCTCTCTGCCTCTGCCTCTGCCTCTCTGTAACTCTTTCAAATAAATTAAATAAATCTTTAAAATAACAAAAGAAAGAAAGTTGTACCCTAATATTCTGGTGGCATTATACTTTCTGGCCTTAGATTTATTTTGGGTTTTTTTTTTTTTTTTCAAGATTCATTTTTTGTTTGAGAGGCAGACTTACAAAGAAAGAGGTCTTCCATCTGCTAGTTCACTCCCCAAGTGGCCGCGACAGCCAGAGCTGGGCCAGTCAGGAGCCAGGAGCTTCTTCTGGGTCTCCCACGTAGATGCAGGGGCCCAAGCACTTGGGCCATCTTCCACTGCTATCCCAGGCCATAGCAGAGAGCTGGATCAGAAGAGGAGCAGTTGGGACGAGAACCGGCACCCATATGGGATGCCAGCGCTACAGGCAGAGGCTTACCCTACTATGCCACAGCGCCAGCCTTGGGTTAATTTTTATATAATTGGTAACATAAGAGTCCAATTCCAATCTTCTGTGGATTGATATACAGTTTTCCTAACAGCATTCATTTAAGAGACTCTGTTCTTGTGTGACATTGACACCTATGCCAAAGGTCAGTTGACGATAAATCTGAGCTTCTTTCTCGGCTCTCTGTTCTATCCCATTGTTGGTATTTCTTTTTTATCCCAGTACCATGCTTTTTTATTTTTTTAAAGATTTATTTATTTAGTTGAAAGAGTTACACAGAGAGAGAAGGAGAGGCAGAGAGAAAGGGAGGTCATCCATCTGCTGGTTCACTTGAGGAGTGAACCGCAAAGGCCAGAGCTGGGCTGATCCGAAGCCAAGAGCCAAGAGCTTCTTCTGGGTCTCCCAGGCGAGTGCAGGAGTCCAAAGACTTGGCCCATCTTCTGCTGTCCCAGGCCATAGCGGGGAGCTGGATTGGAAGCAGAGCAGCTGGGACTCGAACTGGCGCCCGTATGGGATGCCAGCACTGCAGGCGGTGGCTTTACCTGCTGCTCCACAGCGTCGACCCCAGTACCATGCATTTTTAAAAATTTTTAATATTTATTTCAGACACAGATGTTCCCTCATTCGTTCACTCCCCAAATGCCCAGTACACTCAGGGCTAAGCCAGACAGAAGCCAGGAGGCTGGAACGCAATGTGGGTCCCTGAATGGGTGGCAGACTCATCAGCTTGAGCCCTCGCTGCTGCCTCCCAGGGTGCAAACTGAAAGGAAGCTGGATGTAAGGCTGCGCTTCTGCGTCCTTCAGAATCCCCTAGGATTAAGGGAATGCAGTCTCTGAGGGGAGAACGGAGCAGGCAGGCATACAGAATAAAACTGATCAGTTCTGTGAGCTGGAAGACCACTCCTTCACCACTGTGACCTCTGTGACCTCATTCCCCTATGTGGCCATACCTGTGTGTCCACCGGCCAATCAGGCTAATTAGCCACCTCCCTTTGGAAGTGGATTAAAGGCCTGGGACATGGAGGGCCCAGCCCTTCTCTTTAGCCCTTTGCCAGTGTGGGCCCCTGCCCCAGCTTCCTGGCCTACATGCTCCTTCACGCGGCTGGCTTCTGGTATGGATCTAGATTTCTCTCTCTTTAAATAGGGCCCTCACTCTCCTATGCATTTCTCTCACTGAATAAAAAGCTTAACTTGGAAAAAAAAAGGGGGGGGGGCTAGAATTGGAGACAGAGCTGGGATTCAAACCCAGGCACTCTAAAACAGGCATCCCAAGAGGCATCTTAACTGCTGGGCCAAACTTCTGTCCCATGCTTTTTAATTTGTAGTAGATGTTGCCATTAGATGATATCATGTCTCCCAACTTGGTCTTCTTTATGTCCAGGATGTCTTTAGACATATGGGATCTTTTGTAGTTCCTCGCAACTTTTATAATTGCTTTTTATTTCTGTGAAAAGTGTTGGAACTTTGATTAGTTCTGCACTGAATCTGTAGATGGCTTTAAGGTCATATGGCCGTTGTAACAATATTACTACTTCATTAACATCAGATAACTTTTCATTTATTTGTGTAGTTCAATTTTTTATCGTGTTTTATAGTTTTATGTGTCACACTTTGTATCTTTGAGCTTATTTCTTTTAAGATTTACTTATTTATTTGAAAGGCAGAAAAGCATAGAGAATAAGATCTTCCATCCATTGCTGGTTCACTCCCTAAATGGCCAAACCTCAGGTCTAGGCCAGGCCAAAGTTGGGGACAAGAAACTCCATCGGGGTCTCACGCATGGGTCACAGGGTCCCAAGCACTGGACCACCAGTTGCAGATGTGCCCTCTTAGACAAGCCGTACCTTGGGCTCCCTCATGGTTTCACAAACTCCTACCTGCACCCCTGGACACCCACAAAGCACTGATGTCTGTGGCGGCTGCAGAGTACTGCTGGACACGATGGTATTTTCTAGGATAATACTACTCGAATAGTAGTCATAAAGAGTGATGTGCATGAGGCCGGCGCCGCGGCTCACTAGGCTAATCCTCTGCCTGCGGCGCCGGCACACCGGGTTCTAGTCCCGGTCAGGGCGCCGGATTCTGTCCCGGTTGCCCCTCTTCCAGGCCAGCCCTCTGCTGTGGCCAGGGAGTGCAGTGGAGGATGGCCCCAGTGCTTGGGCCCTGCACCCCATGGGAGACCAGGAAAAGCACCTGGCTCCTGGCTCCTGCCATCGGATCAGCGCGGTGTGCCGGCCACAGCGCGCCGGCCGCGGCAGCCATTGGAGGGTGAACCAACAGCAAAAGAAAGACCTTTCTCTCTGTCTCTCTCTCTCACTGTCCACTCTGCCTGTCAAAAAATAAATAAATAAATAAATAAATAAAAAAGAGTGATGTGCATGACAAACTGAAGTTTTCTAGACTGTCCATTTAATTCACTGTGTAAAGAAGTAGTATGCATTACAAAGTTATATTATCTGGAATGTCCTTTTAATCTGACACCATATAGGTATACAGTGGTACGCACGACAAAGTTAAACTGTCTAGAATTTCCTTTTAATTCGATACTGCATAAGCAGCCTGTACGGTGTAGCGCTGAAATCCTCCGCCCGTGACATGACGCAGAGGAGGGTCCAGGCCGCAGGTCTGAGCACGGAGTCTGGTGGAGGACGCTCCTGCCTGCGTGCTGTGCTCCCTGCCCCGGGGGGCACAAGTGACCTTGCAGCGTGCTGTGCCTCGGTCTGATGGGCCTGCTGAGACACAGTGAAGGTGTTGACCCAGGCGGTGACGTCCGTCTCGGTCACACTGTGCTTTCATTATCAGAGCTTGTGTCACATTGTAACCTGTGGCCACAGGAGCACGTGCAGCCACCAGAGACACAGCCCACTCGGAGGACAGCGGTCTGAAACTGCCACGCCACTTCTCGTCCCCCTGGAGGCCACCAGTGTGACGTGGCTCCTGACCCCTGCTCCCCCTGCAGCACAGCAAACACAGGTCTGACGCACAGAGAGAATTCCTGTGCATGCACGTGTGTGTGTGTGTGTGTGTGTGTATAACCTTGCCCTTGCTCCTTGAAGCACCCCGGGGGATTACCCTGCTTACTGGCACCTAAGTGTGAAATCAGTCAGACACCACACTAGACCTGTGTGCCAGTGATATTTGTCTTGTTTTGAAAAACATATGCCATAATTACACTTTATAGGATTAAAGGTACAGGACCAAACTAATCCATTGGCAATAAATTAGTAAAAAAAAAAAAAAATACAGCCTTTCAGAAGTAGATTTTCTATGATTGTCATACTAGTTTCGCTGATACCAGTGCCTTAAAATATGCATTGCACAAGTAATAAATCCAAAACATATGAAAATTGAGATGGCAGTAATTGAAATTACTCCCATAAATGTCCCATATCACAAAGAATGCGCAGTTCAGCCTCTTGCTAATGTTCTCAACGTGGCAGCTCTCAGATCGAGTTCTTTGAGCGTGATTTCTGATGCAGAATCATGTCCCTGTGCCCCCTGGGTGCTTGTGGGGAGAGAACATTTCCTCCTGGTGTGTCACAGAATCCTTTGTGCTAATATTGCCAAATCGGAGGAATTTCATTCTTAGCCTGGGGCTCTGGAAGGTGCTTTTACTTAGCACTCGTTAAGGAGACAGCTGGTTTGAGATGCATAAACTTTTGTAAAAGAGGATGGCAGACTGGAGTTTCTTTTACAAAAGTGAGTAAAGATTGCAATGTTGTAGCTCTTTCTCTCTCATATAAAGATTTATGCGTTTAATTATTTATTTATGTATTTATTTCAAAGTCAGAATTACAGAGAGAGAAGAGAGAGGTCTTCCACCTGCTGGTTCACTCCCCAAATGGCCACAATGGCCAAGGCTGGGCCAGGCCAAAGCCAGGAGCCAGGAGCTTTATCCAGGTCTTGGGTGCAGGGGCCCAGGTACTTGGGCCATATTTTGCTGCTTTCCCAGACTCATTAGCAGGGAGCTGGATGTGAAGTGAAGCAGCTGGGACTTGAACTGGCACCCATATGGGATTCCAGAGTTGCAGGCGGCAGCTTTACCTGCTGTGCCACAGTGCTGGCCCCAGCCCATGTGTTCCTAATTCCATCAAACCATCTCTGTCCAAATATATTTACCTTCTAAAACCCATCTTCCTGGGGCTGGCATTGTAGTGTAGCGGGTAGAGTCACCACCTATGACACTGGCATCCTGTATGGGCACCAGGTCGTATCCCAGCTGCTCCACTTCCAATCCAGCTCTCTGTTAATGGCCTGGGAAAAGCAGCAGCACGTGGCCCAAGTGTCTGGGCCCTGGCCCCCATGGGGGAGACCTGAGTAAAGCTCCTGGCTCTTGGCATTGAGGCCATCTTGGGAGTGAACCAGCAGATGGAACAGATGGAAGATCTCCCTGTGTCTCTTCCTTTCTCTCTCTGACTTTCAAATAATTAGATAAATCTTAAAAAAAAAAAAAAACTTCCTTGGTAATTCATCAAAAATTCCTTCTCAATTAATATGAATGAGTGTCATTTTCAGAATGCATCCTATGCCTTTATACAGCAGACCATAATTTATGTATCCTTAGCTGTGAGATCCTTATTTTTTTTTTACTTTTAAATATTAGTCCTTTTTTAAAGATTTTATTTAATTATTCATTTGAAAGGTAAAGTTGCAGACAGAGAGAAGGAGTGATAGAGAATAAGGTCTTCCATCTGCTAGTTCACTTCTCAAATGGCCACAGTGGCCAGAGCTAGGCTGATCAGGAGCCAGGAGCTTCTTCCAGTCTCCCAAGTGAGTAGCAGGGGCCCAAACACTGCTTTCCCAGGCCACAGCAGAGAGCTGGATCAGAAGAGGGGCAGCCAGGACACGAACTGGTGCTCATATGAGATGCCAGCACCGCAGGTGGAGGCTTAGCCTACTACTCCACAGCCACAGCCCAAAGTCTTAATTTTTTTTTTTTAATTTATTTGAGAGTTACACAGAGGAGCAGAGACAGAGACATCTTCCATCCGCTGGTTCACTCCCCAGTTGGCCGCAACAGCCAGAGCTGAGCCGATCCAAAGCCAGGAGCCAGGAGCTTCTTCCTGGTCTCCCATGTGGGTGCAGGGGCCCAGGGACTTGGGCCATCTTCTACTGCTTTCCCAGGCCATAGCAGAGAGGTGGATTGGAAGTGGAGCAGCCGGGTCTCGAACCAGAGCCCATATGGGATACTGGCCCTGCAGGCAGCAGCTTTACCAGCTATGCCACAGTGCATCCCCCAATTATATATTTAGTATAAAATTTACAGGGTCTGGGAAAGCAGTGGAAGATGGCCCAAGTCCTTGGGCCCCTGAACACTTGTGGGAGACCCAGAAGAAGCTCCTGGCTCCTGGCTTCAGATAGGCCCAGCTCCAGCCATTGTTGCCATTTGGGGAGTGAACCAGCGGATGGAAGACCTCTCTCTCTCTCTGCCTTTCCTTCTCTGTGTAACTCTGACTTTCAAATTAAATCTTTAAAATATATATATATATATATATATATTAATGGATCATATCAGTGTTAATGTCCTGGATGTGATACTTTACTGTAATATAGTCACCAGTTGGCATAACCTGGTGAACTTACACAGGGTCTCCCAGTGCTATTTCTTATAGCTACATATATGACCCTACAATTGTAAGACTTGTTCACTTATGCATTTGAAAGGCAGAGTGAGAGAGATCTTCCATCCGCTGGTTCACCTCCAAATGTCCTCAATAGCCAGGGGTAGGCCAGGCTGAAGCCTAAAGTCAAGAACTCCATCCAGGTCTCTTGTGGGTAGCAGAGGCCCAAGTACTTGGACCTTCTCCCAGTGCTCTCTGAAATCATAGCAGGGAGCTGGATCCGAGTAGAGTAGCCAGGACTCCTTTCTAGGCACTCTAACACGGGGTGCCAGTGTCGCTGCACCATAAGGCAGCTGTGATTCTCTTAATTCAAAAAGAAAAAATGTATTCTCTGGATGTACATAAGCATACGTTTCTAACCTACTGCAGTCACTTCCTTGTGAATATTTTCCAACAACAGACACTTGAGTGGGAATCCGGCTTGGTAGGTGTGCCTGCGATACACCAGCTGCAGTGGTCGTGCTGGGCGGAGAGTGACTGGTGGCAGGGAGCTGCCGCCTCCAGGTGTCTGTGTTCCCGCAGGGAGATAAAGCTCCAAACAGAAGCAGCTCGGGCCACCCGAGGTCAGGGCCTATGGCAAATTCCCAGTGACCACCCTGAGTGCTGGAAGGAGACATCCTTTGGAGGACGTCAGGTCTTGACCAAACCATTCCAGATGCATGAACTCTGTGTGTGATACATGGAACCGATTTTCTGAAGTTTATTTTTCTAACGCATTTGATATAAAGCAAAGACCCATGGGGCAAGGTGACGAGCACTTGTGTGGGTGGAAAGTGAAATTCACGCTCTGTCAGGACACAGAGGAAAGCTGAGACAGCTGTCAGAATCGGAGCCATTTTGCTTGCTGGTCAGGGCTTCCGCATCTGGGCCTCAAAGTTGGTTTAGGAGTTGCTGAGTGACAGGGAACGAAGGTGGCTATTCCGTAAAAATCATCCAAAATCAATTCAAGGGCACTTCAAAAAGTTTGTGGAAAGAAATTAAAACACCAATTTATTTTGGTTCAAAAAACTGTGAAATCCATGCTTAACCGCCAACATAAAACGTTCGTGGAAAATGCACATTATGAAAAAAGTATGCCTGAATTTCAAAATATTTTGCCCGAAAATATACTTTTGGTTTTTTTCCCACGAAGTTTTTAAGCCCCCTTGTGTATGTGTCACTTTTTTTTCTGCAAGTCTGAGTGGAATCTGGAAACAGGAACAGGAAGGGGCTCTGTCCACAGAGCGCGCACGCACAGGCCCAGCCGGCCCACAGGCGCGCGGGGCTTCGGCCCCTGGGCCACCGTTACCCGTTGGGCAGCAGGGAGAACATTCTGGAGCCTCGGCCCCTGCAGCTAGGACGTCCAGACCCGTTAAGTTGGTTCTTGTGCACAGGGACTACTGTAACCTCACAGATGGTTTTCTGTTCTGGTTTACCTGTGTCTCAACATTGGCGTCTCTAGCTTCGTCCGGGCTGTCTCTCTGTGTTTCGTGTGTTTCGGACATGGCTGTGCACATCTGCGCCCGCTCACACAGCCACGCACTAGTGGCCGAACCTCGGAGGCACTGCCTGGGGCGCGCACTAAACTACATTTCCCAGAAGTCTCTGGGCCGGCCCTGCGGCCTGCTGGGACACGCGGGGGCTGGCGGGCTCCGGTTTCCATGGACACTGGCCTGCGTGCTCCTCTGCCATGGCAGCCCCCCCTCATAGAGGGGGCGACCGGGTCCCCGTGGGAAGTTCATGGCTTCGCAGGAGAACCCGGCGTGGATGCGGCGGGCATGGCGGTGGGGGTTCGCCCAGGACGACCGCGCTGCCCGGCCTCGCGTGGCAGCTCCGGCAGAGTCCAGCACGCGTGTGCGCGCGTACGTGTCTGAGCGTGACCGCGCACCGTGCTGCCGGATGGGGTCGGACCCGGCCTCCGGAACTGAGCTCTGTGCGCATGCGCACGGTGGTGGCCCACGGCGTGCCCGCAGGCGTGTGTGGTGGCATGTATGCTCGCTCACATGTATGTACACACGTGTGACGCACCTGCGTGGGAGGGCGCGAGTGACGCGCGGGGATCTGCCCGGGGGGCGGTGACGCACGTGCGCGTGCGTGTGCGGGCGCCGCTGTTGCCAGGGCCGCGCAGAGGACGGCGCGTGTGTGGCCGTGACGCGTCCGCTGGCGCGGGAGAGGCGCCTGCCGGCCGGTGTGCACCCACTCCAGCAGGTACACGCGCAGGCTCGCGTGGCCGTGGCCGGTGCGGGTGGCCGTCTGCTGGGGGAGTAACCGCGTGAGTGGCCGGAGCGGAGTGCGGTGGCCGCGGGCGGCATCCGAGGAACAAAGACGCGGTCTTGGGGTGACAGCGGCAGGTAGGCGGTGGGCCAGGTGTGCACCCCACGTCCTGCATGCCGAGGGGGACGGGCGGCACGCTTGGCGGCGTGGCGTGACAGTTTCCGCAGACGCGGACTCCGCGGGCTTCGGTTGCGGAGCGGGAGCTGTGGTGAGGGTGGCACCCGTGGACCCCGCACCGGGGGCCGTCCCGCCGCGTGCCCACGGGCTCCTGAGCGGGCCACGCCCCGGGCGCTTCCGTGGACCCCGGGTAGGATTTCCCGCGGGGCGCCGTGGCACGCGTGCGGTTCCGTTCTTGAGGAGCTGCGCTGTGCCCCTCGGAAGTTGTGGACGCAGAGTGCCGTGGCGCGGCGTTCAGTGGCGCCGGCCGGCTTAGAAAGTGCAGTGGCTGCTCACGCCACGCTGATTCCTGGAAAGCCACGGCGTGCGCGTGGTACGCCCGGTTGCGGTGCACGTGCGGGAGCCTCCTGAGCAGGACGCGGGCGGGACTCCTCCTAGAATCACCTCCAGCCGCCCGGCCTCCCTGACCGCTCCCCGGCTTGTGCCCGCCTTGGCACGGGCTGGCCAAGGCTGCCCCAACAAGGGCTGTCCCGCAGACCTGGCCACCATCACAGCGGCTCCGGGCTGGGGCGGCAGCACTGCCCCCTGAGTGCCCCCTTGCTTTGTCCTCAGAAGGCGGGAGGAAGACAGAGCTCTCGGGGGTCTTTTTCATAAGGACGGTAACCCCATTCCTGAAGCCCCTCACGACCCCGCTGGGGACAGGCATTGGGCCAGGACACCACATTGCATCCCCTGGGAGTCTGCAGCCGCCCGGCTCCTGTCACACCCAGGCCTGCTGCTGAGACAGTGGGGGACACCCCAGGGCAGGGAGGTGTGGTGGCTTCAGACCCAGAGCTCGTGTCCCAGCCCCCCAGGCTTGTCAGCGTGCCACAGGCTGGCTGGCACGAGGTGCTCCTGCGTGGCTGTTTTCAGTTTCTAGAAGCTTCCAGTGTCCACGGCTCCTGACTTCTTTCCACCGTCTTCACGTGGCAGAGTCGAGTCCTTGCCCCTCACGTCGCCCAGACCCTGCTTCCGTGGTCCCCGCTTCCTCTCTGTCCCCCCTCTTCTGACTTGAAGGACCGTCACAGTTACCCCAGGCTGCTGGATAGCTGAGAATAATCTTCCCCGTGTCAACAACTCCGTGCCGTCTGCAGGCTTAGTTCCCCGTCTCCAGGAAGCTCAGGGCCACGGTGCGGGGACTCCCCACGGACATCTCAGCGGGATAGGAGTGCTGCCTGCCACAGGGCTCAGGCCTCCCTGCGTGATGACCAGAGCCGGTCAGCTCCCGCACCGCTAAGGCCCCTTTGTCCCTGGGAGTGGTGTTTAATTTGGTCCTCTCTTCTAACACGCAGTCTCTGCGGGCCTCGTGAGGGAGAGGTCAGAGTTGCCCGCCCCTGGCTGTGCCACCCCGAGGGGGTCACTGCCAGCACTGTGGCCTCCGCTCCCCCTCTCAGTGCCTGTGTGTGTGTTTCTGCAAAATTCAATGCTGCTGCTGAGACCCTGCAGCCACGACCCGGTCATCCCTGGAGCGCGGGAAAGGGGGTGGGGGCGGACTCCTGTCGTCCTCTGACGCTGGCGTCTCCCGCGCTAGCGGATTAGAGGTACAGCACTTGACAGGGATCCATGGCAACGAACAGTTACGGGAGGCAGCCTTGCAGAATTAGGTTTCCTAGTTTTGCGCACTGCAGGAATCACTGGGTGCCTTCCAGATGTGGAGTGCTGATCCCAGGTGCAGGGTGACAGGCCAAAAAGACAAACCACACAGGTAACCCACACAGGTAACGTGTCATAAAAACCAGCAGGGTGGCAGTCGTTTGCCAGTGCACGCTAGCCCCCATCACACAGAACACACGAAGCAGCCTCCGGGTAATCCCCTCAGACTGCCGCCTCCTCAGAGGAGGGTCTTTGAGCCACATTTCTGTCCCCCTCGTCGCTGGTGAAGAGGGGACTTTTCCTCCTTAGTGTCTTAGAATCTGTTTTTGCAAATGTGACTGGGTGGACAGAATTCATCTCTAAGGTTAGGCTTTTGAGAGCTTCCACCTAGCAGTAATTGTATGCGGGAAGCATCGGCCTTAGCATAAGAGAAAAGGGGGAAGGGCAGGCTTGAGTTTCTTGTGTAGGAAGGGACTGAGGGACAGGGACGCATGAAGCTGTGGAGCGTCAGTGACAGCGGCTCGTGTGTGTTAGGAATCATTACACATCGCTGCCTGTTTGTACGGATCATCTTCATAGCTGGACAGGTGCTGACCCAGCTCAGATCCACCTCCTGACACAGCCTGTGCTTTGCTGTTGTTGTGTTTGTTTTGAGATAGCACGTTAATTGACATTCTAGTCAAAGGCTTGATGTTCACTGAACAAAGTTCAACAAGTGGAAAGCAGAGAGGCCACAGTTCAGCAGGAGCTGAGAAAAGGAAAGACCATAAACTAATCAAACGAGAAGATGTGGTTTTTTTGTTTTGTTCTGTTTTGTTTTGTTTTGACAGGCAGAGTGGACAGTGAGAGAGAGAGACAGAGAGAAAGGTCTTCCTTTGCCGTTGGTTCACCCTCCAATGGCCGCCACGGCCGGCGCACTGTGGCCGGCGCACCGCGCTGATCCGAAGCCAGGAGCCAGGTGCTTCTCCTGGTCTCCCATGGGGTGCAGGGCCCAAGCACTTGGGCCATCCTCCACTGCACTCCCGGGCCACAGCAGAGAGCTGGCCTGGAAGAGGGGCAACCGGGACAGAATCCGGCGCCCCAACCGGGACTAGAACCCGGTGTGCTGGCGCCACAAGGCAGAGGATTAGCCTATGGAGCCACGGCGCCGGCTAGATGTTTTCACTCGTGTATAGATTTTACAGATTTACACATCATTAAAACTCTAGTGGCATATCTTTCTTTAACATTTTACTGATTGATTGATTTGAAAGGCGGAGTAAAGAGCGGTGTTCCATCCACTGTTCACTCTCCAAATGGCCACAACTGCCGGAACGGGGCTGATCCAAAGCCAAGAGCTGCTTCTGGGTCTCCCACGTGGGTGCAGGGGCCCAAACACTCGAGCCATCCTCCAGCTTTCCCAGGTGCATTAGCAGGGAGCTGGATAAGAAATAGAGCAGCCGGGATCAAACCAGCACCCATTTAGGATGCTGGCATTGCAGGCGGTGGCTTAACCTGCTATGCCACAGCACCGGCCCCAGCATATTGTTCTTAATGATTTGTTTGACAAAGATTTAAAACAGCGTTTGAGAAAACACTATATTTGCAGCAAAGACGACACCCACAGGCACGTCTTTTTTTTTTTTTTTTTTTTTTTTTAATGTAGCTCCTACACATAAGGGAGAACCTGCAGGATCTGTCTTTCTGTGCCCATCTTATTTCACTCAGTATGATGTCCTCAGAGCTTGTATTCTCAATTTCACCAAAACACCTCTGCCCAAATTACCTGTCATTCCATAGACCTACCTTCTTCACTTGGTAATTCACTTTTTAACGTCAACACTCTTTGCTCCTTTTTTTTTTTTTTAAGATTTATTATTTTTTAGAAAGTCAGTTAGAGAAAAAGAGACAAAGAGGAGAGAGGTCTTCTGTCTACTGGTTCACTGCCCAAATGGCCAAAACGGCTGGAGCTGAGCTGATCCGGAGCCAGGAGCCAGGAGCCTCCTCCAGGTCTCCCATGTGGGTGCAGGGGCCCAAGGACTTGGGCCATCTCCCACTGCTGTCTCAGGTGCATTAGCAGGGAGCTGGATTGGAAGTGGAGCATCCGGGACTCAAACCGATGCTCATGTGGGATGCCGGCACTGCAGCCCGGGACTTTAACTCGCTGTGCCACAGCGCCGGCCCCCGTCATCAGTGTCAGTGTCATGATTAGTGAATCTGTCTTACACCATTACATAACAGACTGTCATGTATCTGTACACCAAGAAATGTCTGTCCCAGATGTCCTCATTTCTGACGAGGCACTGGGTGACATCAGGGGGTTGCAGCAGTTAGCATCCAGTCAGTGGCAGGTGCACTGGCACACATTTCTAAACTACTGCAGACGCTTCCTTCTGACTGTTTTCTAGAAGTGGACGCTGAGTGGATCTCGGGCTTCGTAAGTGCCTGCAGTTCACCAGCCCCTGCGGTGGTGGTGCTGGGAGGGAGAGAGTGACCAGCACCACACTGTGTTCCAGCAGGGGGTCGCTCACAGCAGAAGCAGTTACCACCCCAGGGGTGCTGGGAGGGACATCCTTCTGGGACACCCGCTGATGTCAGGGCTCGAGCAGACAGTTCTGAATGCAAGCTGTGTGTGACAGAACGGATCCTCTGAGTTTGATCATAGTCCTCCCCCGCCCCGCCATAGTCAGCCGACCCAGGTGGTCCAGGGGCACAGCCTCCACACACGCCACCTCACCCCCAGTGCCAGCTGCAGGTGTGGGTGCAGCAGTCTGCCACAGGCACTCTCAGCCGGGGGCCGTCAGACTCAGGGCCTACAGGGGGAAGGCGCCCAGTGGCCTTAGCCACACGAGAGGCACACACATGAGCCCTGCCCCGGGGACTTGGCAGGTTACCTGCTGGTGTGCTTGTGTGACAGCAGGCACTGCCTGTGGCCACCTGGGGACCAAGCCTCGGTGCCCAGGCTCCTTACAGGGCTTCAGCACGTAGGCATGGTTGACTGACTCTGTCATTCTCAGTCTGCAGGTTGGCCGGCACCGGGCGACCCGAAGCCCCCGCCCTGAGTCACCGGATTGGTCTTCCCGGCGAGGTCGTTCCCACCAGAACAAAAGCATTCCTGTCAGGTACGACCCGGGTGGCCCCTCAGAACCCAAGGCAGAGACCAGCCCTCTCTCTCGGGTCAAAGGCAGAATCTTTCCTACACCCTGTCCCCTCCCTCCCAGTAAAGAACCTTCCTGCTTCAGCGCCTGGGTTTGTCTCCCAGGCAAAAAAAAAAAAAAATAGAAACGCTGCTCTGCTCGGCTCTGCGCAGTGGTGTCCTGGGGTTTCATCCAGAACCTTCTTCCTCTTTCCCAGGTTGCGTTCGTGTGTGTGTGTTGGGAAGCACAGATGGAGGGGAGGGGCTGGGAGGTCACCTCGGGGACCCGGAGCGCACCTGGTCCGAATGGCTCTTTCCCCACTCCCAGGTCTGACCCTCGGAGCCCGCGTGTCTGTGGAAGGAACTGCGAGATGGCCAGCCACGCCTCGACATCTGAGAGCGCGGCTCACGTAAGTGCGCCCTTCTTCCTTCTCGGCTTGCGGAGGTTGTAGGCCCCGTCTGATGGCGGACCCACAGGTGCCCCTGTCCAGTGAGCAGTGACCCCACCCGGCCTCGCGTCTGCCGTCCTGCCTGACGCCCGCTTCGTTATTGAGTGCCTGATTCAGGAGTGACGTGGAAGCAGTGGAGGAGCCCAGCTCCTTGGGGGAGGGGCCAGCCACGCGTTCTCCCCCGGCCTGTTGTCGGGGTGGAGGGGGAGTGTACAGGAGCGCTGGTCTCTGTGCGGGGCTGTAGGAGGAGTTAGAAGGATCTAGAACCAGACGGCGCTGTAATCAGGGCCAGGGAGAGGGGCTGAGGGGTACATTTTGTCATCATCGACTGGGCACTGCCCTGATTCTCAATCTTTTCCTTTTTCCCAAGATTTATTTATTTGAAAGGCAAAGCTTCCGTCCACAGGTCCACCCCTAGACGGCCAGCATGGCCAGGGCGGGACCAGGCTGAAGCCAGGAACTTCGTCTGGGTCTCCCACGCTGGTGCAAGACCCCATCTTATGTTGCTTTCCCAGGCCATTAACAGGGAGCTGGATCAGAAGTAGAGCACTCGGGACACAAACCAGCGCCCATACAGGCTGCTGGCGTGGCAGGCGGCAGCTTTACCCCACGTGATCCCGAATCATTTCCTGCTGTCCTCTAACTCAGGAGCCAGGGTGCGGTGGGAGTGGAGGAGGCGGCGGGCACAGACTGGTCCTGGGGAGAAGCGGCCAGTGCACCCAGAAAGTGCACTCAAGAGGCCCAGAAAAGTGGCCTTAGTGGGAAGCCAGGCATGGATTCTAGAATCGCTTTGTGCCACAATCAAGTTAGCTTTGAATTCTATTTTGCATGAACCTTTATGTGTGCCATCTTTACCCCAAGAAGCAGAGAAACCTCAGGGGCGGGTCCCCAGCTGCAATCTCAGGATTGCTTTCTTTTCCCTTTAAGAAAAAAATACTCAGAGGCTGCGCTAGAAGCCCCACCTTCTGGGGAGGCAGGAGGCAGGCAGGGCTCGCAGACCCTGCGCCTGCAGGAGGAGCAGCTCGCACTGCCACTGCGCTGTGCGGGTCGCTGACAGGTCTGAGTGTCGGCGAGCCCCGCGGCGCACAGGTGAGGGCCCCTTGACTGCAGGGCCCGCCGGTGCTGCGCTCTGGGGGCGGTGCTGCAGACCCAGCTGGGAGCTCCCTGCCTGCCGTCCCCTCCCCCTCCTGACGCTGTCGCCTTTGCAGGGCTCCGTGACGTTCTCGGATGTGGCCATCGACTTCTCCCAGGAGGAGTGGGCCTGCCTGACGTCCGCCCAGAGGGACCTGTACTGGGATGTGATGCTGGAGAACTACAGCAACCTGGTGGCCCTGAGTGAGTCCTGTCCCCGGGACCCCTTCGCTGCGCGCTTCTGAAAACAGGCTGTTTGTTTCCAAGCCGCCGGGGCTTCTGGGGCGGGGCGAGCCTTGGTGACTGGGGGACAGGCAAGAAGAACGGGGGCGGGGGTGGCAGGCTCCCTGCAGAGGCTCGGGCCCCCTGGCGTCCCCGTGCCGTGGGCTGTGCCCCGTTGGTCTCGCACTGTGTTCTGTCTCCTGAGCCAGCGCTGCTGACGCTGCCGCTGCTGTCGGGCCAGGCTGGAGCGGTGGAGGTAGAGATGACCAAGCCCCTGCCCTCTGTGGCTCCTGGGAGGCGGCGGCAGCCCTCGCTGTCAGGGCTTTTTCCTTTTCTGTGGTCTGCGGCGTTCTGCGTTTGGCTGCCTGGGTGTGTGTGTGCTTCCCTCCGAAGGCACCGTGCCTGGCTGTGGCTCCTCTATGCTGTCCACACATCCTTCCCGGGGGGTCTGCCGTGGTAGGGCTCTGTTGCTTCTTCATTTATCTGCCATGTTCCTTGATAGATTTCTATTTATTTGTTTTTGGGAGACAGAGATCTCCCAGCTGCTGCTTCACTCCCCAGATGCCCGTGACAGCCAGGGCTGAACTGGGCCAAAGCACACATTTGAAGAGTGAACTAGTGAGTGAGAGATTCTCATTCTCCCTCTCTTTCTCTTTCTGCGTGTCTCTCTGCCTTTCAAATAAATGAAAATAAATAAACCCATACTCTTTTTTTTTTTTTAAGATTTTTTTTTTTCTGAAAGGCAGTTAGGAGAGACTCAGGGGCACTCCCCAAATGGCCATAACAGCCAGGGGTGGGACAAGCCAAAACCAGGAGCCTGGAGCTCCATCCGGGTCTCCCTTGGGGGTGGCAGGGGCCAGCGTTGTAACATAATGGGTAAGGCTGCCACCTGCCACACCGTCCTATGTGGGCACCAGTTCAAATCCCAGCTGCTCCACTTCCAGTCCAGGTCTCTGTTCATGTGGTGGGAAAGCAGTAGACGATGGCTCAAGTCCTTGGGCCCTTGGACCTGCGTGGGAGACCCGGAAGAAGCTCCTAGTTCCTGGCTTTAGACCAGCCAAGCTCCAGCCATTGCAGCCAACTGGGGAGTTAACCAGCGGATGGAAGAGATCTCTCTGTCTGTCCTTCTCGCTTTCTGAAACTCTGCCTTTCAAATAAATCCTTAAAAAAAATATTAAAGAGGTGGAGCAGCCAGAACTCAAACCGGAACCCATACAGGATGCCATTAGAGGCAGCAGCTTAACCTGCTGTGCCACAGCACCAGCCCTAACCCTGACTTTTCCAAGTACTCTCATGTCAATTTCAGAATAGTGTCTTCTTTGCTAATTTCATTTATAAGGACACACTGTAATGCTACATATTATGGGGTACAGTACAATATTGGATGCATGTATGTGTATGGTGATTAAATTGGGTTGTCCTCTTTGTTATGTGGACACTAAACAGCCTCTCTTGCAGCTGTTTGAAATCCAGTCATGACTTGTGAGCCTTGGTCATCCTGTTGTGCTGTACACACTAGAGGCTGCCTCTCCTCCCGTGTAGCTTCAACATGGAATCCGTTAGCCAGCCTCACTCTGCCCCTCGCCCACCACCACCCTTTTTTTTTTTTTAATATTTTATGTATTTATTTGTGAAGTAGAGTTACAGACAGTGAGCAGAAGAGACAGAGAGAGGTCTTCTGTCCACTGCCCAAATGGCCACAACAGCCAGAGCTGTGCCAGTCTGAAGCCAGGAGCTTCTTCCGGGTCTCCCACATGGGTGCAGGGACCCAAGGACTTGGGCCATCTTCTACTGCTTTCCCAGGCCATAGCAGAGAGCTGGATTGGAAAAGGAGTAGCTGGGACTAGAACCGGTGCCCATATGGGATGCCGGCACCACAGGCAGAGGATTAACCCACTGTATCATGGCGCTGTCCCCCCCCCCCGATAAGATTATTTGAAGGCAGAGTTAGAGAGAGAGAGGGAGAAGCAGAAAGAGAGATGTCCAGTCTGCCAGGGTCTCCCATATCTGTACAGGAGCCCAAAGACTGGGGCCATCTTTCACTGTTTTCCCCAGTGCGTTAGCAGGGAGCTGGATGGGAAGTAGAGCAGCTAGGACTCAAACCAGCACCCATATGGGATGCCTGCAGCAGTTTAACCCACGGAGCCACAGCACCAGCCACCGCCCTTGCTAGTGTCCGGTAACCACTGCTCTACCTTCTGCTTCCGTGACGTCGGCTCTGGTCTTCCACATAAGCACGAGAACAGGCAGTGCTGGCTGATTTCAGCCAACACTGCGTCCTCCCGCCACCCCCCCACCCCCACCCCCCGCCGTGCCACTGCAGACAACAGGGGTTCATGCCTCCTCGTGACTGAGTGAGAACTTTATACAGTTAGCCAGCTGTGTGTCCTTACTGTTTACAGTAGTTTTGTATTTGACTTTCTGGGGTTTCCCAGTATGTGATATCTCCAGAATGCACAGGTCTCTGAGGCCTGCCCAGTGGACAGTGGCGGGACGAGGCGTGCGCTTTCCTGGTGCCTCGGCAGGAGTGCCTCCGGCGTGTCTTCATTGACCGTGTGGGGCCGTGAGTGGAGTCCACAGCTTTACCACAAGCCCCGGGGGCTCCTGGTTTGTTGCGGCAGAGGCTTTGTGTTGCTACTAGAGAAGCATTTGGCTTGTGGTTATGTTTGTTTTTCTTTTTCTTTTAAAGGAAACAAAAATGTTTGTTTATTTTTCAGATCTAGAGTCAACATACGAGACAAAGAGTTTAACCATTGACAATACTGTTTACGAAATAAATTTTCCCAAAGTGAATTCAGGCATAAAAACGAAATCCTTCGGCCCTAAAGCGGTACCTAAATTACCGCGGGTCTCTCGAGAGCGAGACATCCATCCGGGGAGCATGGGCCACAAGAAGCGGCCGGCCAGCGCGGAGGGCACGGAGCCTCAGCCGCGCCAGAGGCCGCGCCAGAGGGAGAGCTCCTACGCGTGCAAGGAGTGTGGGAAGGCCTTCAGCCGCAGCTACCAGCTCACTCAGCACCAGAAAATCCACACTGGCGAGAAGCCCTACGAGTGCAAGGACTGCAAGAAGGCCTTTCGCTGGGGCAACCAGCTCACTCAGCACCAGAAGATCCACACGGGCGAGAAGCCCTACGAGTGCAAGGACTGCGGCAAGGCCTTTCGCTGGGGCTCCAGCCTCGTCATTCACAAGAGGATCCACACGGGCGAGAAGCCCTACGAGTGCAAGGACTGCGGCAAGGCCTTCCGGCGTGGGGATGAGCTCACGCAGCACCAGAGGTTTCACACGGGGGAGAAGGACTACGAGTGCAAAGACTGCGGGAAGACCTTCAGCCGCGTGTACAAGCTCATCCAGCATAAGCGGATCCACAGCGGCGAGAAGCCCTACGAGTGCAAAGACTGTGGGAAGGCCTTCATCTGTGGTTCCAGCCTCATCCAGCACAAGCGGGTCCACACCGGCGAGAAGCCCTACGAGTGTCAGGAGTGCGGCAAGGCCTTCACGCGAGTTAATTACCTCACTCAGCACCAGAAGATCCACACGGGCGAGAAGCCGCATGAGTGCAAGGAGTGCGGGAAGGCCTTCCGCTGGGGCTCCAGCCTCGTGAAGCACGAGCGGATCCACACCGGCGAGAAGCCGTACAGGTGTGCCGAGTGCGGGAAGGGCTTCAACTGTGGCTACCACCTCACGCAGCACGAGAGAATCCACACTGGGGAAACGCCCTACAAGTGTAAGGAGTGTGGGAAGGCCTTCATTTATGGGTCGAGCCTGGTTAAACATGAGAGAATTCACACAGGGGAGAAGCCCTATGAATGCAAAGAATGTGGAAAGGCCTTTAGTCATGGCCATCAACTCACACAGCACCAGAAAACTCACGCTGCAAAATCTTACACTTGCAAGGCGTGTGGGGAGGTATTTAATCACATAAGCCTTCTTAGAGAACACCAGAGAACTCACAGCAGTTGAAAAGCCTTTGAATACGCAGAGCGTCCAGAAGCCTCTATAGCACATTCACTCCTTCCTCTGCACGAGGAGGACTCATGGTGTCATTTCACGTTATGTCATCATTTGCCTTCACTGGTCATTGTCATGTCTGCTTACAAAACATCAGAAGTCGTACTAGAGGCAGACTGGGAGAGGAGAGATCACTTTTCTTAATACTCAGAGCATACCCAGTGTAGATGTTACACTGGGCAGTTGGCTTACTGAGCACACACAAGCCTACCGCTACCATTCCATCCTTATCACACCTCAGGCTCGCTCTGGGAGTAACCCTGCGGCCCTTCTCACCAGGAAAGCCTTCAGTCGTGGCCCATGCCCTGCCAGTCATCACCCCTGGCCCACCTCTGCCCCCGTGAGACACTCAGCAGACCGCTTGTCACCCTGTGCGTTACAGATGTTCCTCGGCACCTGATGATGGGTTTTGTCCTGAAAAACCCATCGTAAGATAAAAATATAAAAATTCAGAAATAACGTCTAATACACCTAACCTACCAAGCAACACAGCTCAGCCTGGCCTGACCTAACCGTTTAACACCAGCCTAAGTTGGGCAGAATCATCGAATACAAAGTCTATTCGATAAAAAATTTTGAGTATCTTGTGTAATTTATTGAATACTGCACTACAAGTGCAAGTCAGTGGTTGTACAGGTACGCTTTTGCAGCTCGTAAAGTTGAAAACCAGTGGTTGTGTAGGTCAGCTTTTGCAGCTCGTAAAATTGAAAACTCAGTGGTTATAGGATTTGCTTTTGCAGCATCGCAAAGTTGAAAACCAGTGGTTGTGTAGGTCAGCTTTTGCAGCCCGTAAAATTGAAAACTTAGTGGTTGTAGGATCTGCTTTTACAGCATCGCGAAGTTGAAAACCAGTGGTTGTGTAGGTCAGCTTTCGCAGCATCGTAAAGTAAACTCAGTGGTTGTAGGGCCCGCTTTCGCAGCACTGTAAAGTAAACTCAGTGGTTGTAGGGCCCGCCTTCGCAGCACTGTAAAGTAAACTCAGTGGTTGTAGGGCCCGCCTTCGCAGCATCGTAAAGTAAACTCAGTGGTTGTAGGATCCGCTTCTGCAGCATCGTAAAGTAAACTCAGTGGTTGTAGGGCCCGCTTCTGCAGCATCGTAAAGTAAACTCAGTGGTTGTAGGGCCCGCTTTCGCAGCATCGTAAAGTTGAAAAAGCAGTGGTTGCACAGAAACACTTCTGCACTGTCGTGAAGTTGAAAACTCAGTGATTATAGGATACGCTTTTGCAGCACCGTGAACTAAGTGGTTATAGGATCTGCTGTCGCAGCATCGTAAAGTTGAAATATCAGTGGTTTTACAGGTACGCTTCTGCAGCATCGTAAAGTTGAAAACTCAGTGGCTGTGTGGGTAGAACTTGTACCACCGTAAAGCTGAAAAATCGTAAGTTGAACCATCGTAATTCGGAAGCATCTGTATTTGTGAAATGTACGTTATGTGCATTGTTTGTACATAGGGATGATCACTTCTGCTTAAGACTGCCCTCGTGGAAATTAAATGGTACATGTAGAAATTACATGTTAAACTAAATGTTCGGTACACTTCTCGAAAGTCCATCCGGAGTATTGTGTAAGTTCCGTTCACATTACCTGTTCTCTTGCTCATCACCATTACTGTTGACACTAGTGAGGTATTACAAGACACCCGTGGCCCCCAGTGGGTGCAGCGAGTTTAGGGAAGGTCAGACCTCTAGAAGAAAAGGTAGATTCCTGTACCACAACCTTGGGTTAGACAGTTTCTTAGTACACAGAAGAACCCAAACATGATGAAAACCTGGGTTCATCGGGTGACACCATTAAGACAGGGGAAAGGCAGGAAGCAGACTTGGAGAAGATATTCTACATGTACCTGACGAAGGACTCACATAGAAAATAAACGTTAATGAATCCGTGAATGGAAGATTAGGCACTTGGCAGAGATCACCAAGTGACCAGCGAGCAAGCGAGAGAACAAAGCAGAACCAGTGTGACGTCGCTAGGCAGTCACTAGAATGGCCAAAGGTAAAGTCGCAGTGGCTTAGAAAGGGAAGTCGAATGTCTCGACAGAACACAAAGCGAGCGAGGTGACGGGTATGTTCATTGACTTCACTCGAGTGTCCCGCGTTGTATGCGTGTGTTAAAATACCTCCTTGTACTTGATAAATGTAATACATTTATATTTGTCTATTAAAGATATTAATAAAGAAGCTTTTAAAATCACAAGTGAGCAGGGGCCTGAGTAGACTTTGCATGGAATTGGGGGTCGGGGCCCAGGCCTTGTGTAGCCTCCTGAGGGAAAGCTGGGGCTCAGGAGCTGGGGGAGGGGGCAGGGCTGAAGCAGTGGCCAGAGAGCCTTTCCATGGGGACTGTCATGGGAGGTCAGCAAAGGGCCGCGAGGGACCTCGGGCTATGGTCATGTCGGGTGGGTCCTAAGCCTTCATGTCTGGCTGAGGATGTGGATCCAATAGGGAGCGTTTTTGGGTGGGGCGGGGGTGGTGCCCGATGCAACTTTCAGAGCTGAGCGTCTTTGTGCCCTGGGCTTTGGGGCCCTTCAGCAGTCGTCCTCACGGGCGTGGTGACCCATTCTGTGGGCACAGTGCCAGCGTTCTCCAGAGGAGCCCCGGAGCCACCACCCCATCTCGGTTTGTTTTACCAAGATGATACCCGGGCTGGGTACTACAGCTCTGGTGGCCCAAGGGTACCACCCATGCCGGTGAGGTCATAATGCAGATGGCATGGAGGAGGGGTGCGTGTGGCAGAGAAGGCCCTCTTAAAGTCCCCACGAGAGCTACATGGATCCCAGGGCAGTGACCCAGCACCAGGCCCTGCCACCTCATCACAGTGGGGACCAGGCTTCCAACACATACCTCAGGGGACACATGGGAACCACAGCAGGTAGGCACTGCCCTTCCAGGCTTTGTGCACGAACCTGGGAGACGGGTGGGGCAGGCAGGGATGGAGGGTGAGGTGGGAAATGGGTGATGGGAGGGAGCAAGGGCCCTGAGAAGCAGGCCTTGTCCAGAGGCCTCAGGTGAACACAGCCCAGCCGGGGTGGACAGCGCCCACTGCCTGGAGGAAATGTGAGAAATTCAAACAGCAAAACCCTAACCCACAGTAGCCTAAGGGGTTACTGTGGGTGGTGACCACAAAAGGCCCCGAGGCCTCACTGGCTTCTGCCTCAGGTGCCCGGGGCTGCTCAAAACCTGAGGACACGGCCTGGGGTTCTGACTGCTTTTGTGAGGGGCTTGGGTGCTGGACCAGAGAGCCTGACCTCAACAGGACCCCCTCAGAGCATGCAGTGCAGCTGCGGGGAGAAAAACGGGTGTCTCAGGCACCTGCACAGATCTGACAGACGAGGCCTCACCAACGACCATCTCCCAAGCCAGAGCCAGCCCAGAAAACCAAAGCACGGGGCCTGGGGTTTTGTTTTTCCATCTGCTGATTCCTCAAATGACAATGGCTGAGGCTGGTTCAGACCAAAGCCGAGGGCCCGGCACTCCATCCAAGTCTCCGACATGGGTGGAGGGGGTCCAAGCACGTGGGCCACCTCCCACTGCTTTCTCTCCCAGGTGCATCAGCAGGGTCAGAAGTGGAGTAGCTGAGACTCTCCAGTGTGGGACGCTGGCTTTGCAAGTGGCAGCCTAACCCTATTTGATGTCACATATGCAGTTATCCCAGGATATCTATAGGGATCGGGGTGGGGGGGTGTCCAGAGCCCCCTGCAGATACCAAAATGCACGGCCACTTAAGGCCACCTGTAAGTGAGCGTGTCTGCACACAGCCTAGGTGCATCTTCTTCCGCACTCGGCATTGCCTCCACGCGCTGGGACACCGGCTGTGGCACTGCTGTCACCACAGAAGCAGTGCCATTTATTTATTTATTTATTTATTTGACAGGCAGAGTTAGAGACAGAAAGATCTTCCTTCCATTGGTTCACCCCCCGAAATGGCCGCTACAGCCAGCATGCTGTGCCAATCCGAAGCCAGGAGCCAGGTGCTTCCTCCTGGTCTCCCATGCGGGTGCAGGGCCCAAGCACTTGGGCCATCCTCCACTGCACTCCCGGGCCACAGCAGAGAGCTGGACTGGAAGAGGAGCAACTGGGACAGAATCCAGCGCCCCTACCTGGACTAGAACCTGGGGTGCCAGCGCCACAGGCAGAGGATTAGCCAGTGAGCCGCAGTGCCGGCCAGCAGTACCCTTTCTCCACACTTCTCCAACCTGCAGCGGCTGGGTCTGTGGCGGCAGAGCCCACTGCAATCTGAGCCCACTGACCCTCGGGTTGGATGACGTCTGAGAAACAAACCCGCGTGGAAGGACTCTTCTCCACCGCGGCACCTCATCAAAGTCTCCAGCAAAGCCGCAGTCGGCTTCCTGTCTTCTCAGCACCTGTGCGGTCCACGGTGCGTGCACACATCAAAATATCACGCTGGACATCATAAATATAGATTTTTATTTGTCAACTTAAAAAAATAAGTTAGTCTCTGAAAAATAAAAAAAGTAAACACACTCTGCTCACAGACCGCCCAGAGCCGCCGGCCCGGGATCCCGCTTCTTGGCTCAAACGACCTCAGTATCAGGAGAGCTTTCGCCCGGAGCCTGGGGGCTGGAGTCTGGCGGCTGCCGATCATTCTTCTCCTCCAAGCTGTGTCGGATCCCATATCCAAAATAGATGGCAAATCCTAGCGGGGAAATGAGTCGGTGAGGTGGGAGCAAGGCAGGGGTCTCTCCTCCGACGAGGCCCAAGGGGACCTATCGTCTCAGCCTGTCACGGAGAGGTGGCGGGAAGAGGCATCCAAGAGGCCTCTTTTCCCTGGACAGCCACTCACCAATCGCCATCCAGACTGCAAACTGGGCCCAGGTCCTGCCGGCCATCTGCATCATCAGGTAGAGGTTCACAAAGATGCTCACCAGCGGGAGGACGGGCAGGGCAGGCGCCTGCGGGCAGACGGGAGCCCGTGCACAACATTAATTATGTAAATAATCCCTCCCCTCGACCGGTTCTGTCATGCAGACTAAACGCTAATCTGGTGGATGTACTTGGTTTAATTACCAGAGGGGGTGGCACTGTGGCACAGGTGAAGCTGCCGCCCACATGCCCACATCGCCAACAGCCCATTCAGGTGCTGGTTTGAGTCCCAGCTGCTCCACTTCCTATCCAGCTCCCTGCTGGGGCACCTGGGAAAGCAGCAGCAAAAGTTGGCCCAAGTACTTGGGCTTCTGACGCCCCGGTGGGCGAGCTGGATGGAGTTCCAGGCTACCAGCTTCAGTCCGGCCCACCCCTAACTGTTGTGACCATTTGGGAATAAACTAGCAGATGGAAGGTATCTCTCTCCCCAACTCTGCCTTTCACAATGCATGAATCTTTATATTATTAAAATGTATTCTCAGCTGTTTTCCATTTTTAATTTGTATTCACTGGTGTAAAAGGCACAGTGACAGACGGCAAGAGACAGAGATAGATGTCCCACGCGCCCCAGTTGCCTGCAGCACCCAGGGCTGGAGTGAACCCAGGTCACAGGACATCCCAGAGGGATGGGCAACGGGCTTAGCCACAGGGCATCGCATGGGGCGGGGAATTCAGGGAATGGGCCCTGATCTTAGCAGCCCCGCTCCGCCTTCCTGGGCCGGGTGAGTGTTGGACCAAGGTAGGCAGAGTTCGGTGACTCAGGCTGGGTTGTGGAGGAGCACGGGATCACTCACCTTGAAGTAGAGAGGGGTGGCATTCTGGGGCTGTCTCCAGACAACAAGAGTGAGCCCCAAAACCAGCAGCAGCAGCAGCGCAGCCACGGAGGTGCAAACGGGGTCTCCAGAGAACAAGCGCCCAGGCCACTGGGCCAGCATCAGGCTGAAGGCAGCTAGGAGGAGAACTGCAAGGGCCACGCCGGGGGCTCGGGCCAATTCCACTCCCGCAATGGCCCGCTCCCAGAAGGGCCCTCTCCCCAGCATCCCTCCCCAGCCCTGACCGTGTCCGGCACGGGGCACCCCGGAGACACACACACACACCCCCTCCCCACCGCTCACCAAGCACCGAGGCACAGCCATAGACGGCCTGGCCAGACTTCAGGCTGGGGCCTGGGTCTCCGGGGCTACACTGACTACTGAGAGTCTTCGAGGAGCCTGCGTCAGAGGTGCCCTCCGGGGCCAGTGCTTCTGGCTGGCCAGGCTTCATCTCAAGCTCTTGCCCACCTGTCTTCTCACTCTCGCGTATATTCTGGTCTGGTTGGTACCTGAATGGGAGGTATTCTGATACTGAGGGGCCAGCTTCGTGGCGCACCTGCATCCCTCGAGAACCAGTCCGAGTCCTGGCTGCTCTGCTTCCCATGCCGCTCCCTGCTAATGCGCCTGGGAAGGCAGCAGTCAATGGCCCCGGGGGGAGACCCACGGGGCCAGTGTTGTGGCATAAAAGGCTAAGCCTGCGCCTGTAGTGTGGGCATGCTAGTTCGAGTCCCGGCTGCTCCACTTCCGGTCCCGCTCCCTGCGAATGCACTTGGGAAAGCCACAGAGGATGGCCCAAGTGCTTGAGCCCCTGCCGCTCACGTGGGAGACCCGGAAGAAGCTCCTGGTGCCTGGCTTTGGCCTGGTCCAGCCAAGTGGTTGCAGCCATTTGGGGAGTGAACCAGTGGATGGAAGATCTCTCTCTCTCTCTCTCTCTCTCTCCCTCTCTCCCGGCCCCCTGGTGGAGTCTCACCTGAGGACAAGAACAGAGAAGGCCACCAAGGAGTAGGACAGCAGGGTCCCAATGGACGTGAGGTCCACAAGATCGCCAAGCTCGAACAGGAATGCCATGACCGCTGGCGTGGGGACAAAAACACAAGAACATGAGGGCCGGCGGGGAGGAGCCGGGAGGCAGCGCGCCTGCCAGGCTTGCAGGCCCTCACCTGCGACCACTCCGGACACGGCCGTGGCCAGCGCGGGCATGCGCGTGCGCGGGTGGATCCTGGCCAGACTGCGGAAAAGCAGCCCGTCCTCCGCCATGGCGTAGATGACCCGCGGCATGGGGAACATGGCGCCCAGGAGGCTGGAGGGGAGGAGATGGACGTGAGGGGCCGCTGGGGGCCGCGGCGCAGCCCCCAGGGCCGGGAGAGGAGCTCCGCACCGACCTGGAGGACAGGGCGCACAGGGTGCCCACGGCCACCGCGTATCTGACCGGGGCCCACCCGACGTGCACGAAGGCCTCGGGCAGGGGGCTCTCGACGTGGATCTGGTAGTAGGGCACCATGAGGGTGAGCGCCGCGGACACGCCGAAGTAGGCCAAGAAGCAGATGAAGAGCGAGATGGCGATGCCCAGAGGCGTCGAGCGCTGCGGATTGCGCGCTTCCTCCCCTGCGGGGTCAAGGCTGGGTCAGCGCAGGCGCAGCAGGGTCGCGTGACGCCTCTGCGCGTCCACCGCGCCTGCGCGGGAAGCCCGCGGGTCCAGTGGCGGCACCGGGGCTCGAGCCCGCGCGTCCCTGAGGTGGCCGCCCCTGGGGCCCTTTCCGCGTTACCCGTGGTGGCGATGCAGTCAAAGCCGATGAAGGCAAAGAAACACGTGGCCGCCCCCCGGAGAATCCCGTCGAAGCCGAAAGGCACGAAGCCCCCGGCGCCCAGAGGGCCCAGGCTGTGGAGACAGGGGGGAGGGGGAGGGGTGTTCTTCAGCCAGAGCCACGGGGACGCGGCCACAGCTCCCTGTGGCCCAGGAGGGCCGCTGCTAATGTGGTCAGCTCCGCCCGCCCCTGCCCCGCTAACCTGGAGCTGTTGTGGCCAGAGCTGTTGAGGGCCACGGCCACGGCGCGGCTGTAGTCCAGCTCCGTGAGCCTCCAGTTGTGCAGCTCCCCCTTGATGAAGCCGGAGACGGTGACGCCGCCCAGCACCAGAAGGTTCACGCCGGTGAACGCCTTGGTGACCAGGGCCGACTCGCGAGCGCCCAGAGCCAGCAGTCCTGCAGAGACGCCGGAAAACAGTGACCCCAGGGACAAGGCGGCCGCGCGGGCTGGCCGGGACTGCTTCGCAGGTACGGTGGATGGAAAGGGCCCCGACCCAGGCGGGGGCAGTCGGGGACACAGCACCCTGAAGGCACTGAATGCCAGTGCATCGTATACTTGGAAAGGGTTAAACCTCACTCTAGGGCATCGATGCGTTCGACTCTCCAAGAAATGTGCACAACATACGCTGATCAAATCAGGGGAACTCTTCCCTCTGCTTGTCAAAAGTGTTTAAATTTCAAGTATGTTTTATGTTAACATTTCATAAAAGGGGGGGAGGTGTGGCCATTTGGTGCAGTGGCTGAGATGCCATGTGGGCCGCCCGCACCCCATGTCAAAGGGTTCAAATCCCAGGTACTCTCCCTCCACTCCAGTTTCCCATTAATGCACCCCTGGGGAGGCGGCAGCGGGCATCTGCCACCCACGTTGGAGATGGATACTGAGTGCCAGGCTCTTGCCTTCATCATCGCCCAACGCTAGCTGTTTCTGGTGTTTGGGGAGTGAAACAGCAGACAGGGAGTCTGTCTTACAGAATGAGAATAAATCCTTAAATCTTTTAAAAACAAATTTTGGTCTCGGTAGGAAGGAAACTGAGTGTTTCTCAGCGGAGGAGTGATTTTGACTCCCAGGAGACCTCCTCGTTGGCAGAGTCTGGGCGGGTGTCCCTGGCACCGTGTCTAAGGCCAGGACACTGCTCGGCATCGTGCGATGCCCAGCTGCCCCAGGAGCAGAACCAGCCCTGGAGCCTGGCCTTCCTGCATCCCTGCCTCCCCCCTCCAGGCCCCACTGCTCCCAGCTCATCCCTGCCCCTGCCTTACCTGTGAGGAGCAGCACCAGCCCCAGCGCAAAGAAGTCTGGGTACGAGGCCAGGACGTGGGGCACATGCAGGGGGAAAGTGCCCTGCAGGGCCCTGGCCATGTAGCCCCCGATGAGGTTATCGAAGGAGGTGCTCCAGGCCCGGGCCACGCTGGCTGCACCTGTGGGAGGATGGACATTCTTTGTGAACAAAAGAGACAGAGAAACCTCGTTTCTCAAAGAGACTTTTATGGACTTTTATGAAAAAAAAAAAAAACGAAATAGCCAATCTCCAAGTTTCTTTACATGGGGTGGGGACAAGCAGAGACAAACATTAGAAAAATGGGTACACTGGTGCTGCCATCAGTGGTACAGCAGATTAAGCCACTGGCTTCTGTGCTGGCATCCCCTGAGCCTCAGGTTCAAGTCCTGGCTGCTGCATTTAAGATCCAGTTCACACAACTGGGAAAGCAGTAGATGATGGCCCAAGTACTTGGGTCCCTGCCCCCATGTGGGATACTGGAATGGAGTTCCTGATTGCTGGCATCACCCTGGCCCAGCCCCAGCCCCAGTCATGGCCTTTAGGAAGTGAACCAGAGGATGGAAGATCAATCTCAATCTCTCTCAATCTCTCTCTCTCTCTCTCTCTCTGACTTTCAAATAAAGAAACTTTAAGATAAAGAGGGGGCTGGCATTGTGGCATAGCAGGTAAAGCTGCCGCCTGCAATGCCAGCTGTATCCCTGCTGTTGGCCTAAGAAAGCAGCAGAAGATGGCCCAAGTGTCTGGACCCCTGCCAGGTGGGGAGACCCATGGGAGACCCTGATGGAGCTCTTGGCTCCTGGCTTGAGCCTGGCTCAGCACTAGCCACTGCAGCCATTTAGGGAGTAAACCAGCAGATGGAAGATCTGTCTCTCCCTCTCTCTCTCTCTCTAATTCTAACTTTCAAATAAATAAATCTTAGAAAAAGAAAAATAAATAAACAGATGTTAGGCGATACACGCTACACAAGAAAAGAAGCTGGCCAGCCGGTGGGGCCAGCTGGGAGATGAGAGTGGCAGTTTTCTTAAATGAGCATCAGGGAGAATCTCCCGAAGGTGACAGCTGAGCGGAGACATCAAAATGACGAGAAACGAGCCTCGTGGAACACGGCCCCTCATTGACAAGTGCCCCTCCCTACCTCCTCCTGCACGCTCACCCCGCAAGTAGATGACAGTAGTGTGAGAGGAAGGCTCCAGGCACCCCACTGTCCATGTCCCAAAACTCCCATCCTAAGTCCTGTGTCCCCATACCATCCACCCGTCCCATCCTCTCACCAATGACATAGGAGAGTATGAGGTTCCAGCCGGTGATGAACGCTAAGAGCTGGCCCACTGTGACATAGCTGTAGAGATATGCAGATCCAGAACAGGGAACCCGGGCCCCAAACTCGGCGTAGCACAGTCCAGACAACACAGACGTCAGGGCTGCCACCAAGAAGCAGATGACGATGGCCGGTCCAGCTTTCTCTTTGGCCACCTCCCCGGCAAGGACATACACACCGGCCCCCAGGGTGCTTCCCACACCCAAGGCCACCAGATCCAGGGTACTCAGACACCGAGACAAGCGGCTCTCGGCCTGCTCGTTTGGCTCCAGGGGCCGCCTGCGTACCAGCTTCTGACCAAACCGCCAAAGGTGCTGGCACGGCATCCTGCACGGAGTTGAAGGGCTGAGACCTGCTGTGAAAACAAGGCAGGAAGACATCAGCAACATCCACCCAATCTGGGCCTCTCTCAGCACAAGACCACCTCCACAGGGACCTTCGGGAGCCTCATTCATCTCCAGTCCTCGGCTTCAGGCATCAGTTAGACTTTCAATTCTTGGGGTTGGGCACTGTGGCACAGTGGGTAAAGCCACTGCAAAGCCACTCCATCCCATACAGGTGCCAGTTTAAGTCCAGGCTGCTCCACTGCAGATCCAACTCCCTGCTAATGTGCCTAGGAAGGCAGCAGAGGATGGCCCAAGTGCTTAGGTTCCTGCCACCCACATAGGCGACCTGGATGGAGTTCCAGACTCCTGGCTTTGGCCTGGCCCAGCCCTGGCCGTTGCAGTAACTTGGAGAGAGAACCAGGGCATGGAAGACCTGTCACTATGCCTTTCAAATAAATATGTTTTTAAAAAGATCAAAATCCTTTTCAAAGTTCTTGGAAGGTCTACTTGAGGAGACAGAAGCTTCCAGAACAATGCCTGGCACACAGTGACTTCTGGATAAGAATGGGTAAGAGATATTTTTTGCAGGCCCCTGACACTCCTCAGCTGGCTGGTTTTGTACCAGCTCCTTACTTGATCTTCCTTCCCTATAAAGCAGGGGACATCATTGTCATCATGCCCTCTCTGTGACATGTGTGCAGTGATAGTCACTCTGCCTCTCTCTGTGACCCTGCATTTCCAATAAATAAATTTCCTTAAGAATTGGATTTTTGTGGGGGCTGGTATTGTGGTGTAGTAGGCACCTATGGTGCCGGCATCCCATATAGGCACCAGTTCCTATCCCAGCTGCTCCTCTTCCGATCCAGCTCTCTGCTATGGCCTGAGAAAGCAGTGGAAGATGGCCCAAGTGCTTGGGCCCACCACCTGCATGGGACACTGGGAAGAAGCTCCTGGCTCCTGGCTTCAGATAGGCCCAGCTCCAGCTGTTGTGGCCATTTGGGGAGTGAACCAGCAGATGGAAGTCCTTTCTCTCTGTCTCTCCCTCTCTGTAACTCAACCTCTTAAATAAATAAATAAAATCTTTTTTTTTTTTAAATTGGGTTTTTGAACAGGGAAGAAAGGATATGGTGTTTGTTGGGTAGAAAAGAGTCCAGCACAGCCCCAGTCAAGATCCATTGTTTTCAGCCCCAGGGCATAAAAACAAAGGACCTGGCTCCTGCATAGAGGAAGGTAGGACTGACTTTCACTAGGTAGCAAATCTCTCCCTGATCCTTTGTGGTGTGCAGCACAGGCTGAGTATCCCGCATCCAAGACTTGGGGCCAGAGTGTTTCTGATTTGGAGGAGGCGGGTTTTAGGGTATATAGATGAGATCATATAGATGAGATTATCTGGGGTAAGGAATCCAAGCCCAAATACAAAACCTACTGTCTTGTATACTCCTCCTACACAGACCCTGGAGGTAAATTAACATGATATTTTTACTGCTCCTGCTTTGTTTATTTACTCTATTTATTTGAAGGGCAGAAAGATCATTCTGCTGGTTCAATCCCCAAATTCTTCAAAATCTGAGGTTGAGCCAAGCTGAAGCCAGGAGCCAGGAACTCCATCCATGTTTCCCATATCAGAGAGTAACTTACAATACCTTATGCAACATAAGTGCTGTATAAATAGTCATGCTGCACTGTTTAGGGAATAAAGACAAGAAAATGTAGATGTTCGGGTCAGGCACAACCTTTTTTCAAATAGTTTTGATCCAGGGTTGGTCAAACCCAGGGGTCCAGAGCTCTGACTGTAGAGACAGATGGATGACACACATGCTGTAAGTTCTGTGCAGGGCTTGACCCTGGTAACACTACCTACCCCTGAGTCCCAAAGGGAGTCGCAGCCTCCAGACACCCCTGCAGCCCCACCAACTCAGACAATCCCTCTGGCTGTGTACTCAGCACACAGGTCATGAAGAGTTAAAATTGTATATGTGCGGGTGCAAAAAGTTAAGCTTACAGGTTATACCTTCCTGGTACAGCTGTGAAAATAAGACAGAGTGAAGTAGCACCTTGACAGTAGGGACTCCATTTTGGAACACTTGAGACTCCATTCTGAGAAAGCACCCCCCCACTGTGAGACTCTGGTCTGAAACTATGATCTCAAATAGTCGGACAATAGCAATACACTACATCACCCTTGGCAACGCACAAAAACCCCCTAGCATGATTGCTCAAGCTTAAAAAATAAAAAGGTTACACCTGTGTTACCTGAGCTAATAATGAAAATGTATTTTGTCTATGTCTTAAGATCATAATTGCTGATTGTAAGATATTAGCAACCACTTAGCAACCGTGTATTCTCTTCCCCCTCCTGATTTTGCGGGTTTTGCCTTTATAAACCCTAACCTTTGGTTATTCGGGGCTGCTCTGCTCATGATGATCAGACAGCCCCAGCATGCTGGATAATCAATAAAACTTCCCTGTGCTGTTTGCATAAGAGACATGTCTCTTGGTGACGTTTTTCGGGCGGTCGACTCTAACAGTCACAAGTGTGTCCCCACCCTGCTTCCAGAGCTTCTGACCCACTGGATAGAAGCTGAGAATCCTACAACCCCCTCGCCATAGCCCCAGGTTCAAATAATCAGCAGGAGCTCACAGGCCTGGGCAGGGGGGCGGGGGGCACTGCCCATACATCTACCAGTTTATGATAGAGGGCATGTCAGCTCAAGTAAGCAGCCTGATGAGAGACATTGGGGGAGGTCTGGAGGGGTGCAGAGCACAGGAGCGGCTTTTATTCCCGCGGACCTGAGATGCCTCCCATCCCCCACATCTCCACCTGGAGGGCTCCCCAGACCCTGCCCCAGTGAGTTTTTATGGAATGTTCATTACACAGGCATGATTAACACGTGGACAACCACATAGGGAGATGATTGTACGAGAATAGTGTGAGCCGATCACACAGACCAGTGGGGAAACCCAGCCTGGCCTGTCTGTCCAGATTCTTCCTGGCCTCTCCCAGCAGCATTCCTGATTCCCAGGTATGGAGCAGGACCTCTTCTCAAATGGGCGGCTTGGGACCAACTACCAGACCAGGCACGTGATAATTGCTTCCTGGCCAGCTCCAGGACAGAAAGGCAAGGGAAGGCTGCTCTGTGGCCCACGTTGGGGAACAGAAACCCCAGTTCCTAAGACCTGTCTTGAAGGGGACACTGGACAGAAACATCCATTACACCAGTGTCAACCCTTTCTCCCAGACCCAGCTCCACACCCCCTAGCTTCCATCCAGAAACAGGTCCTTCCGCCCGAGCACGGGGCCATGCTGATGTAAGCAGCATGCCGCATTGCAGTCGTCAGAGTGCCTGAGCCCGCATGCCCCATGCCCCGTGTCCTGCTGCGACCTTGCCCAGGACTTACCGAACTCCTAGAGTCCCTGAAGCAGTCCCTGGAGTGCTGGGGAGACCGACGTGGGTGCCTGTGCACTGAGACAGTCTGGAGCTGACGGATCAGCAGCAAAGGCTCCCACCTGAGGCTCAAATTAACTCCTGGGAGGTGCCTGGTGGAGAAGGTGGGGAAGGGCGGGGCAGAGCGTGTAGGTGATGCCATCAGACGTCGACACTGTGATTCCAGCAGAGGGATGGTTCTACAGTTTTTTAAAAAAATAAATAAATGATTCTTTTATTTATTTGATAGGCAAAGGGACAGGGAGAAAGGGAAAGGAAGAGAAAGAGCTTCCACCTGCTGGTTCACTCTCCAAACGGCTGCAACAGCCAGGATTGATCCAGGCTGAACCCAGGAGCCAGGAACTTTATCTGGGTCTCCCATGTGGGTGGCAGAGGCCCAAGTACTTGCATCATCTTCTGCTGCCTTCCCAGACACATTAGCCAGGAGCTGGATTAGAAGTGCAGCAGTTGGGACTCAAACCAATGCTTATACGGGATGCTGGAACCACTGTGAATGCTGTAGCTTTTCAGGAGGAGAAGGCTTCACTCCATCCAGAAAATATGCAGGTTATCACAATCCACAATATCACAATATGCAGATATTCGCAATCCAAAATATTTGAAGATGCTCGGACGGTCCTTATAGCGTGGTTGCGTCCCATGCCCCATCTTCAAGATTTTCTGGGATGTTGTAAGGGAGAAAATGAGAAATGGTCCCCTCCTCTCCTATCACAGAGATCGCCATCTCCTGTGTCTTTGTTACATGGTTAATGTCCAGCTGTGATGGGTCATCTCGTGGGGGCAGTTTGGAACGTGTCCTATGAAGTCATGTGCCGCCCCTACTGGCCATCATGACTCTGCCTCACATGCGTATTCTCCCTAGGAATCTACCACCTGTTTCCACTATTCACATTCAAAAATCCCATCACAGAATTATACTGTGATAGAATTCTCAAACTTCTCATCGATTGATCTTTTCTGTTCCGTAAGAAGTCTGCATGATGACTTTAATCAGAGGCCTGATTAGCATAATGATGCACTTAAAGGGTGCTTCTCAAGCTTCTGTAGCTCTTAAAAATATATTTATTTACCTGAAAGGCAGAGTTACAGAGAGAGAGGGAGAGACAGAGCCATCTGCTAGTTCACTTCCCAAATTGCCACGAGGGATGGAACCAGGCTAGTCCAAAGCCAGGCACCAGGAGCTTCTTCGGGTCTCCCACATGGATGCAGGGGCTCAACCATTTGGGCCATCTTCTACTGCTTTCCCAGGCCATAGCAGAGAGCTGGATCAAAAGTGGAACAGGACCCACATGTGATGCCAGCACTGCAGGCGGCATCGTACCTGCTGTGCCACAGTGCCAGCCGCCATCTTTCGTAATTATTTACTTATTTATTTTAGAGGCACAGAGAGACTAAAAGAACTCTCATCCATTGATTCATGCCCCCAAATGCCCACAACAGCCAGGGGTAGGCTAGGCTGAAGCCAGCTGGGAACTCAGAAGTTAACCTGCTACACTACAACACTGGCCTCTATCTACCATTAAAAAAAAAAAAAAAGGCAAAAAAACACCTTGAGATGCTGTATCAAAAATCGGAAGTTCAACACCTGAGCTGATATTGACTATCACCATAAGTCATCAGTAAACAGTGCTGTCAGATTTGATATGGGAAGATCCGGAAGATGTGCTGTGCAGATGGATCATTCGCAAACCACAGCAACAGGATTACAGGACACTCCTTCACTGGGTAAGGAAAACGAAGTCAGCTGAGAGCATCGCAGCCTCGGACTGAAAAACAAGGAGGGAAAGATCAAGACGTCGTGATTAAGCACCTAGCAGGAAAAATGTTTCCAGAAATCAAGAGAGACTGATGCAGGGTCAGGTGTGTGTGACTCGGGGTGAAGCCACTGTTTGTGATGCCCATATCCCATACAGGAATGCTGATCTCAATCCTGGCCACTCTGCTGCTGATCCAGATCCAGCTTCCTGCTGATGTACCTGGGAAGGAGCATTGGATGGCTCAAATGCTTGATACAGATGGAATTCCCCGCTCCTGGCTCTGACCTGGCCCAGCCCTGGCTGTTGTGGGCATTTGGGGAGTAAACCAGCAAAAGGAAGCTCTCCCTCTCTCTCCTTGTCTGTCCCCTCTGTTTCTGTCTCTTTTTGTCACTCTTTCAAGTAGATGAAAATAAATAGACATTAAAAATGAAAGCCATTGGTCTGTTTCTGGTGACACAGGTATACCGATGACCCCACAGGTGATCTGGTGATGCTTCAATGCATGCTGTGAAAAAAACACAGGCACTCTGTCAAGGGATGGGCTCCAATAAGCCTTTCTTCTGTGCCATGCCATTAAGATCACACAATCACACACCAGCATGGCCAAGTTGTTCATCCATACATTTTTTTTTTTTTTTTTGACAGGCAGAGTGGACAGTGAGAGAGAGAGACAGAGAGAAAGGTCTCCCTTTGCCATTGGTTCACCCTCCAATGGCCGCCACGGCCGGCACGCTGCGGCCGGCGCACAGCGCTGATCCAAAGCCAGGAGCCAGGTACTTCTTCTGGTCTCCCATGGGGTGCAGGGCCCAAGCACTTGGGCCATCCTCCACTGCACTCCCTGGCCACAGCAGAGAGCTGGCCTGGAAGAGGGGCAACCGGGACAGAATCTGGTGCCCCGACCGGGACTAGAACCCAGGGTGCCGGTGCCACAAGGTGGAGGATTAGCCTATTGAGCCGCAGCGCCAGCCGTTCATCCATACAAACAAAGGCTTATGATCTGGGTTGAAGAGATATTTTAAGATCCCTGAAGTTTGGGTGTGACAAGACGAGAAATAAACACGAAGCCCTTCTACTGCAGACCTCAGCATGAAGGTTGCTCAAAAAAAAGCACCTGCGTGGTTGAGTTGTTTGCTGAACCCTGTGGATTTCAAGGAAAAGCATGTTGACTTACAGAAATAACTAGTAGACTAATCACTGTGACTCAGACTTGACATTTGGCAAACACTCTTAAAAATGAAAGTGGCTTTTCAAAGAAGTGCCAATATGTGTTGCTAACAATAACATTTGAGCTTTCACATGAAAATCAGAATGTTGGAAAAACCTTTAACCCTTTTCAAGAACATGATAGCTTCCCAATATTTAAAGACCATAGTGATGTTTATGGGACAATTAATGAATGCACTGTTGTTCATATTTCATCATGAAATGCATCAATGCTTAGAAACTATAACTCAGAATACAGTAGTTTCCAAAGGACAAAATAAGCAGTGGGTAAAAGATTTATTCAAACCACAAACAAACCAATGGATTTTTTTAAAGATTATTTATTTGAAATGCAGAGTTACAGAGAGATTGAGACAGAGAGAGATCTTCCATCTGCTGGTTCACTCTCAGATGGCCACAACAGCCGGAGCTGAGCCAGGCTAAGCCAGGAGCCAGGAGCTTCTTCCAGGTATCCCACGCAGGTGCAGGGGCCCAAGCATTTGGGCCATTTTCCACTGCTTTTCCAAGCCATAGCAGAGCTGCATTAGAACAGGGGCAAATGGGACTCGAACCAGCGCCCAAACGGAATGACAGCGCCACAGGCAGAGGATTAACCTGCACCACAGTGCTGACCCCAGCAGGAAGCTTTAATAGGGAGAGGAGCAAGGACTGTACCCAGGCAATCTGATGTAGGACCCAGGTGTGGTAAACAGTGTCTTAATTCCCAGGCCAAATGCCAGCCCCACTTATTTTCAGTTAGAACCTGAATCATCAAGGAGGGTGGGAGGGAGAGAGGTGGAGGGAGGACTGGAAAATTATTGTATTTTTAGAATTGTATCCACAATCACCTTGACTCTGTTACAAACTAAAATAATGCATAAAAAAGAAATGCCCCTTCCTGGATTGACCTGCGGATGGATGTGGAGACTTAGGGTTGCTGGAGACCTTTTGCTGTTGAGGTCTCATCTTCACATACACATTGATCGACAGACTTTTAAGGTCTGTTTGTTTATTTATTATTTGTTTGAAAGGCAGAACAAGAGAGTGAGAGGTATCTTCCATCGCTGGTTCATTCCCCAAATGTCTACAACAGCTGTGACTGGGCCAGGCCAAAGCCGTAGCTTGGAACTCCATCCAGATTTCCCACATGAGTGGCAGGGGCTCAGGTACCTAGGCCATCTTCCACTGCTTCCTCAGGCGTATCAGCAAGGAGCTGGATCAGAAGTGGAGCAGGCCGGCGCCGCGGCTCACTAGGCTAATCCTCCACCTGTGGCACTGGCACCCCAGGTTCTAGTCCCGGTTGGGGCGCCGGATTCTGTTCTGGCACCCACATGGGAAACCAGGAGAGGCACCTGGCTCCTGGCTTCGGATCGGCTCAGCACGCCAGCCGTAGCGGCCACTTGGAGGTTGAACCAACAGAAGGAAGACCTTTCTCTCTGTCTCTCTCTCTCACTGTCTAACTCTGCCTGTCAAAAAAATAAATAGAATTACACAGAGAGGAGAGGCAGAGAGAGAGAGAGGTCTTCCATCCGATGGTTCACTCCCCAATTGGCCACAACTGCTGGAGCTGTGCCGATCTGAAGCCAGGAGCCAGGAGCTTCTTCCAGTTCTCCCAAGTGGGCATGGGGGCCCGTGGACTTGGGCCATCCTCCACTGCCTTCTCAGCCACATCAGCAGGGGGCATGCAGTTCTCGAACTGGTGCCCATATGGCATTCCAGCATATCATGTGGAGGCTTCACTTGCTACACCACAACACCAGCCCCTCTGCTGCTTTCATCCACTAGGCTGGAAGCCATTTATGCTTTTAAGTGAGTTGTGGCTGCCACGGGTCTCCATCAGACAAGAATAGGTCATCAAGATGAAGACAGAGAACCTCAATACATAAGGGCAGGCACCTACCCAGCTTCCGCCCACAAGTGTCAGCAGCACCCCCACCCCACTGAGATAAACAAAACCATCTCCAGACCAAAACTATTGAGGGACAGAATGTCCCAGGCTAGGAGCCACTTGGCTGGGTCTAAAACAGCACATACTGTCATCTAGTCGGGGAGAGTTCTCAAATGTTCTGCATTTGTTTCAGGACAAGGAGTCAGACATTCAGACTTCAGCAGGGAAACACAAGGTAGACCCACATCCCACCCACCAGTGGGGGCGTGGTCAGATGCAGAGGGAAAACCATAGCCTAAGGCATAGACTTGGAGACATCACAACACACGAACCATTCCTTCCAGCAGGAATGGGCAAATGGATTATAGGCTAGGATTAGAGCTGTCATGACCAGGCCCTGAGACAGTTAATCCAGTGACATTCTGGGAGTAGTGGTCAATCTCCTTCTCCAGACGGCCCCCCTCTAGGTCCACCGAGAGCACTGCTGTCACAGCTTGCCCCAAGCAGCCTACCTCCAAGGTCAAGAACACCCTGGAACACCAACTTAATCCTCTCAAAGGTGATTAGCTAGGAGACTATGCAGGGAGCGTGGCTTACAAATCCTTATCCTTGGGTCCCACCCACAGAGATTCAAGTTGATGGGCCCTGGGGTGAGCCCCAGGCATCTTGTTTCAACTTCCCAGGCAATGAGAATACACTCCCGTGATTGAAATCCCCACCAAGACTTGTAAATACCATTCATTGGGTCTTCTGCCCCTTAAGATGCAGGTTCACCTTTGAGACGCACTTTTCCAGACTCAGGTGAGCATTTCTGAGAACATCTCATTGCAATACTGAAGAATCCCAGTATCTTATCTCAAAAGGGAAAGGAGTGAGCTACCTGGAACAGGATTTGGAATACAGAGACTTTTTTTTAACAAAGTTTTCAATGCACATGGGACAATCTAAGGTCAACCTGTAGTCCCTGGTCATATCTTCAACCCCAGGAAAAAGGGAAAATTTCTACCTGTGGCTTCAACAGTCAATGGTAGTAGCTTGAGGGAAAGCAAATCTTTGGACCTCTAATAACTGAACTTCATTTGCGACCTCTTAGTGACTTTAACTGAAATTCACATAACCTACTCAAATCATTTATTTTATTTATTTGAAAGGCAGAGTTACAGAGACAGAGATCTTCCATTGGCTGGTTCACTCCCCAAACAGCTGCAATGGCCGGGGCTGGGCCAGGCCAAAGTCAGGAGACTAGTGCAACATCCGGGTCTCCTACGTGGATGGTAGGGGCTCAAGGACATGGACCATCTTCCACTTCTCTCCCAGGCACATTGGCAGGGAGCTGGGCAGGAAGTGGAGCAGCCAGGACTGCTCCAGCACCCAAACACACTACATCAGCTTCCAGAGAGAACTTAAGGGCATTTACTATGTTCACAACATCCTACAACTACTTCTATATAATTACAGTATAAATCCCCATTAACTTGTTACCCTCACTCTGTCCATCAACAATGAATAAGCAAACCTTGTCCATCCATTCCCCAGGATTCGTCCAACCACAGAAAGGCATGAAGTGCTGGAGACACATGCAGCCATGATGAATAAACTTGAAGCAGCATGCTCAGGACACCAGAGGCCACGTGTGCAGTAGGGATTCCATTCACATGAAGTAGTCAGTCAGCAGGAAGCAAATTTCACACTGGTTTCCCACACTATCAGAGGACAAAAATACAGCTTCTAAATTGTTGCCTGGTGTCTGATTTGCCTCTGATCGAATACCTGAGGAACATATTCCCTAGGATGCTTGGAAAGGAAGCTCAGGACTGTCGCAGAATGAATGCGGCAGTGGGATGGAAAGAGAGCCGAGGGCAAGAATGGCAAGAAAAGCTGCTGGGGGGCCGGTGTCGTGGGATAAGCCACCAGCTGTGATGCTGCATCCCCTATCAGAGCGCTGGTTCTGATCAGGCACCCTGCTAGTAATGCACCTGGCAGAACAGCAGTGACTATGTGGGCCCCTGCCACCTGGAGACCCAGATGGAGCTCCAGGCTGCTGGCTTCAGCCTGGCCCAGCCACAGCCATTGCAGCCATTTGGGGAGTGAACCAGCAGATGGAAGATCTCTCTCTCTCTCTCTCTCTCTCTCTCTGTCACTCTGCCTATCCAATAAATCATTTATGTCTGATAAAGATATTTTCCTCAGAAACCTTTTTCTTTTTAAGATTTAATTTATTTATTTGAAGGCAGAGTTACAAAGAGGCAGAGGCAGAGAGAGAGAGGTCTTCCATTTGTTGGTTCACTCCCCTGATGGCAGCAATGGCAAGAGCTGCACCAGTCTGAAGCCAGGAGCTTCTTCTGGGTCTCCCACGTGGGAGCAGGGGGCTCAAGCACTTGGCCATCTTCTACTGCTTCCCAGGCCATAGCAGAGCTGGGTCAGAAGTGGAGCAGTTGGGAATTGAACCAGGTGCGTCATACAGGTTGCCGGCGCTGCAGGCAGCGGCTTTACCAGCTATGCCATAGTGCCCACTCCCCCCCAAACCTTTCATTTAAGGAATACA